>NW_027524928.1:106083-302175 GCF_052094955.1 Ictidomys tridecemlineatus
GGGCGAGCAGAGTATGGAGACTGGGGTGTAGAATGACAGTTGCAGAGTGCAGAGTTTTCAGACTGAGGTACAGAAGAACTGTTGCAGTAAGAAGATGTTGGAGCCTGGGGCTCACAAGGACTGTTGCAGTGAGCAGAGGTTTGAGACTGGAGTGCAGAAGGAATGTTGCGGAGAGCAGAGGTTGGAGACATGAGTGCAGAAGGACTGTTTCAGAAAGCATAGTTTGGAGACTGAGGTGCAGAAGGACTGTTGCAGAGAGTAAAGGTTAGAGTCTGATGTGCAGAAGGATCGTTAAAGAGAACAGAGGTTAAAGACTGGGGTGAAGATGGACTTTTATAGAGAGCACAGGTTTGATACTGGGAAGCAGAAGGAATGTTGCAGAGAGCAGAGGTTGGAGACTGGGATGCAGAAGGAGTGCTGCAGTAAGCAGAGTTTGGTGACTGAGGTGAAGAAGGACTGTTACAGAGAGCACAGGTTGGAGACTGGGGTGCAAAATAATTATTGCAGACAGCAGAATTTTCAGACTGAGGTACAAAAAAAATGTTGCAGAGAGCAAATGTTGTAGACTGGGTTGCACAAGGACTGTTGCAGCGAGCAGAGGTTGGAGACTGGGGTGCAGATGGACTGATACAGAGAGCAGAGGTTGGAGACTGGAGTGCAGAAGGCCTGTTACAGAGATCACAATTTGGAGACTGAGGTGATGAAAGACTGTTACAGAGAGCAGAGTTTGAAGACTGGGTTGCAGAAGGATTTTACAGAGAGCAGAGAATGGAGACTGAGGTGCAGAAGCACTGTTACAGAGAGTAGAAGTTGGAGACTGAGGTGCAGAAGGACCGTTGCAGAGAGCAGAGGTTGGAGACTGAGGTGCAGAAGGATTGTTACAGAGAGCAGAGGTTGGAGAGAGGGGTGCAGAAGGACTGATGCAGAGAGCAGAGTTTTTACACTGGGATGTACAAGGACTGTTGCAGAGAGTAGATGTTGTAGATTGGGGTTCAGAAGGACTGTAGCAGAGACCAGACGTTGGAGACTAAGGTGCAGAAGGACAGTTACGCAGAGCAGAGGTTGGAGACTGAGTTGCAGAAGGACTGACACAGAAAGCAGAGGTTTGAAATTGGGGTGCAGAAGTACCCTTACAGAGAGCAGAGGTTGGAGAATGCAGTACAGAAGGACTGTTACATAGAGCAAAGTTTGGAGACTGGGGTGCAGAATGACTGTTGCAGAGAGCAGAGGATGGAGACTGGGGTGCAGAAGGACTGTTGCAGTGAGCAAAGGTTGCAGACTCAGTTTCAGAAAGATGGTTACAGAGGGCAGAGTTTGGAAACTGTGGTTCAAACGACTGATACAGAAAGCACAGGTTGGATACTGGGGTGCATAAAGACCCTTACAAAGAACAGAGTTTGGAGACTGTGGTACAGAGGGACTGTTACAAAGAGCAGAGGTTGGAGTCTTGGTTGCAGAAAAACCGATGTAGAGAACAGAGTTTGGAGACTGGGGTGCAGAAGGACCATTGGGGCGATCAGAGTATGGAGACTTGGGTGTAGAAGGACTGTTGCAGAGAGCAGTGATTGGAGACTGAGTTACAGAAGGACTGTTACAGAGAACAGAGTTTTGAGACTGGGGTGCAGATGGATTATTGCAGAGAGCAGAGTTTTCAGACTGAGGTACAGAAGAACTGTTTCAGAAAGCAGATGTTGGAGACTGGGGTTCACAAGGACTGTTGCAGCTAGCAGATGTTTCAGACTGTGGTGCAGAAGGATAGTTGCAGAGAGCAGAGGTTGGAGACTGAGGTGCAGAAGGATTGTTAGAGAGAGCAGATGTTGGAGACTGGGGTGAAGAAGGACTCTTGCAGAGAGCAGAGGTTTTATACTGAAATGTAGAAGGACTGTTGCAGAGAGTAGAGGTTGGAGATTGGGGTCCAGAATGACTGTAGCAGAGAGCAGAGGTTGGAGACTAATGTGCAGAAGGACAGTTATACAGAGCAGAGGTTGGAGACTGGGGTGCAGATGGACTTACACAGAAAGCAGAGGTTGAAGACTTGGGTGCAGAAGTACCATTACAGAGAGCAGAGGTTGTAGAATGCAGTACAGAACGACTGTTACAGAGAGCAAAGTTTGCAGACTGGGGTGGAGAATTACTGTTGCAAAGAGCAGATGTTGGAGACTGGGGTACAAAAGGACTGTTACAGAGAGCAGAGGATGGAGACTGGGGTGCAGAAGGACTCTTGCAGAGAGCAGAATTTGCAGACTGAGTTGCAGAAGGACGGTTATAGAGGGCAGAGTTTGGTGACTTTGGTTCAAAATGACTGATACAGAAAGCAGAAGTTGGGTACTGGCGTGCATAAGGACCTTTACAGAGAACAAAGGTTGAAGACTGTGGTACAGAAGAACTTTTTCAGAGAGCAGAGGTTGGAGATTGGGGCGCAAAAGAACTGATGTAGATAACAGTGTTTGGAGACTGGGGTGCAGAAGGATCGTTGGGGCGATCAGAGTATTGAGACTGTGGTGTAGAAGGACTGTTGCATAGAGCAAATGTTGGAGACTGGGTTCTAGAAGGACTGTTTAAGAGAGCAGATGTTAGAGACTTGTGCGCAGAAGGACTGTTGCATAGAGCAGAGATTGGAGATTGAGGTACCGAAGGACTGTTACAAAGAGCATGGGTTGGAGACTGGGTTGCACATGGAGGATTACAGAGAGGGGAGTTTTCAGACTGAGGTACAGAAAAACTGTTGCACAAAGCAGATGATGGAGACAGGGTTCACAAGGACTGTTGCATAGTGCAGAGGTTTTAGACTGGGGTGAAGAAGGATCGTTGCAGAGAGCAGAGGTTTGAGACTTATGTGCAGAAGGATCATTGCAGAGAGCAGAGGTTCGAGACTGGGGTGTAGAAGATTCGTTACAGAGAGCAGAGTTTGGACACTGGGATGCAGATAGAGTTTTCCAGAAAGCACAGTTTGGAGACTGGGGTGAAGAAGGAATGTTGCTGAGAGCAGAGGTTGGAGACTTGGGTGCAGAAGGACTGTTGCAGAAAGCAGTGTTTGGAGACTGAGGTGAAGAAGGACTGTTGCAGAAAGCAGAGGTTAAAGACTGGGGTGCAGAAGGACAGTTACAGATAGCAGACGTTGGAGAATGGGTTTCACAACGATCTTACAGAGAAAAGAGTTTGGAGACTGCGGTGCAGAAGGACTGTTACAGAGAGTGGATGTTTGAGACGGGGGTGCAGAAGGATCATCACAGAGAGCAGAGGTTGGAGACTGGGGTGCAGACGGACTTTTACAGAGAGCATAGATTTTATTCTGGGGTGCAGAAGGAATGTTGCAGAGAGCAGAGGTTGGAGACTGGGGTTCAGAAGGACTGTTGCTTAAAGCAGAGGTTGGAGACTGAGGTGCAGAAGGACTATTACAGATAGCAGAGGTTGGATACTGGGGTGCAGAAAGACTGACAAAGAAAGCAGATGTTGGAGACTGGGGTGTAGAAGGACCATTACAGAGAGCAGAGTTTGGAGACTCTGGTACAGTAGGACTGTTACAGAGAGCAGAGTTTGGAGACGGGGGTATAAAAGGACAGTTGCAGAAAACAGAGGTTGGAGAGTGGGGTGCAGAATTACCGTTGCAGAGAGCAGAGTTTGGAGATAGGTTCCAGAAGGACTGTTACAGCCAGCAGAGGTTGGAGACGGGTGTGTAGAAGGATCTTACAGAGAGCAGAGGTAGGAGACTGGGGTGCAGAAGAACTGTTTTCGAGAGAAGAGGTAGAAGACAGGGGTGAAGAAGGATCGTTGCAGAGAGTAGAGCTTGGAGCCTGGGGTGCAGAAGTCCTCTTACAGAGAGCAAAGGATGGAGACTGGGATGCAGAAGGCCTGTTTCAGAGAGCAGAGGTTGGAGACTGGAGTGCAGAAGGACTGTTACAGAGAGAATAGGTTGGATAGTGGGGTGCAGAAAGACTGACAAAGAAAGCAGATGTTGGAGACTGGGGGGTAGAAGGACCGTTACAGAGAGCAGAGGTTGGAGACTCTGGTACAGTAGGACTATTACAGAGAGCAGAGTTTGGAGACAGGGGTATAAAAGGACAGTTGCAGAAAACAGAGGTTGGAGAGTGGGGTGCAGAATTACCGTTGCAGAGAGAAGAGTTTGGAGATAGGTTCCAGAAGGACTGTTACAGCGAGCAGAGGTTGGAGACGGGTGTGTAGAAGGATCTTACAGAGAGCAGAGGTAGGAGACTGGGGTGCAGAAGAACTGTTTTAGAGAGAAGAGGTAGAAGACTGGGTTGAAGAAGGATCATTGCAGAGAGTAGAGCTTGGAGCCTGGGGTGCAGAAGGCCTCTTTCAGAGAGCAAATGTTGGAGACTGGGATGCAGAAGGCCTGTTTCAGAGAGAAGAAGGTTGGAGACTGGGGTGAAGAAGGACTGTTACAGAGAGCAGAGTTTGCAGACTGGTTTTCAGAATGGTCTTATAGAGAGCAGAGTTAAGAGACAGAGGTACAGAAAGACTGTTACAGAGAGCAGAGGTTGGAGACTGGGGAACAGAGGAATTGTTGCAGAGAGCACATTTTTCAGACTGAGGTACAGCAGAACTGTTGCAGAGAGCAGATGTTGGAGACTAGGTTGCAAAAGGACTGTTGCAGCGAGCAGATGTTGGAGACTGGGGTGCAGAAGGATCGTTGCAGAGAGAAGAGTTTGGAGACTGGGGTGCAGATGGACTGATACAGAGAGCAGAGGTTGGACATTGGGGTGCAGAAGGCCTGTTACAGAGCAGAGTTTGAAAACTTGGTTGCAGAAGGATTTTAGAGAGAGCAGAGTTTGGAGACTGAGGTGCAGAAGCACTGTTACAGAGAGTAGAGGTTGGAGACTGAGGTGAGAAGGATAGTTACAGATAGAAAAGGTTGCAGACTGGGGTGCAGAAAAACTTTTTCTTAGAGCAGAGTGTGGAGACTGGGGTGTAGAAGGACTATTGCAGAGAGTAGAGTTTTGAGATTGGGGTCCAGAAGGACTGTTACAAAGAGAAGAGTTTGCAGACTGGAGTGGAGAAGGACTGTTGCAGAGAGCAGATGCTGGAGACTGGGGTGCAAAAGGAAAGCTGCAGAGAGCACAGGATGGAGACTGGGGTGCAGAAGTATCCTTGGGGGGAGCAGAGTATGTAGAATGGAGTGCAGAAGGACTGTTACAGAGAACAGAGTTTTGAGACAAGGGTTTAGAAGGACTTTGTCAGAGAGCAGACATTGGAGACGTGGATGAAGAAGAACTGTTGCATAGAGCAGAGTATGGAGACTGAGATGCAGAAGACGGTTACAGAAAGCAGAGTTTGAAGACTGGGGTGCAGAAGGACTTTTACAGAGAGCAGACTTTGTAGACTGGGGTGCAGAATGATCTTACAGGGAGCATAGGTTAAAGACTGGGGTGCAAAAGGATTGTTGCTGAGAGCAGAGGTTGGAGACTGGGGTTGAGAAGGATCATTGAAGAGAGAAGAGTTTGAGGACTGGGTGCAAAAGGCCTGTGACATACAGCAGAGTTTGGAGACTGGGGTGAAGAAGGCCTGTTACAGAGAGCAATTCTTGGAGACTGGGGTGCAGAAGAACGGTTACAGACATCAGAGTTTGGAGATTGAGTTGCAAAAGAATCTTACAAAGAGCAGAGGTTGGAGAATGAGGTACAGAAGAACTGTTAGAGAGAGCAGAGGTTGGAGACTGAGGTGCAGAAGGATCCTTGGAGAGAGCAGTGTTTGGAGACTGCAATACAGAAGGACTAATACAGAAAGCAGAGGTTTAGGACTGGGGTGCAGAAGGACCCTTACAGAGAACAGAGGTTGCAGACTGAAAGACTCTTACAGAGAGCAGACTTTGGAGACTGGGGTGCAGAATGACTGTTGTAGAGAACAGATGTTGGAGTCTGGTTTACAGAAGGACCATTGCAGAAAGTAGAGGTTGGAGACTGGGTTTCAGAAGGATCTTACAGAGAGTAGAGTTTTGACACTGAGCTGGAGAAGGACTGTGGCAGAGAGAAGAGGTTAAAGATTGGGGCGCTTAAGGATTGTAGCACAGAGCAGAGGATGGAGTCTGAGGTGAAGAAAGACTGTTATAGAGAGCACAGGTTAGAGACTGGGGTGCAGAAAGACTGATACAGAAAGCAGAGTTTGGAGACTGGGGTGCAGAAGGACCCTTACCGAGAGCAGAGGTTGGAGATTGAAGTACAAAAGGACTGTTAAAGAGAGCAGAGGTTGGAGACTGGGGTGGAGAAGGACTGTTGCAGAGAGCAGAGGATGGAGACTGGGGTGCAGAAGGACTCTTGCAGAGAGCAGAGTTTGAAGACTATTTGCAGAAAGACTGTTTCAGAGCGCAGAGGCTGCAGAGTGAGGTGCAGAATGACGGTTACAGAGAGCAGAGTTTGGAGACTGTGGTGCAGAAGGACTGATATAGAAAGTAGAGGTGGAAGACTGGGTTGCAAAAGGACCCTTACAGAGAACAGAGGTTGGAGACTGCAGTACAGAAGTACTGTTGTAGAGAACAAGGTTGGAGACTTGGGTGCAGAGGTACCAATGCAGAGAGCAGAGGTTGGAGACTGGGGTGCAGAAGGAATGTTACAGAGAGCAGAGGTTGGAGACTGAGGTGTAGAAGGAGTGTTACAGAGAGCAGAGTTTGTAGACTGAGGTGCAGAAGTACTGTTACAGAAAGCAGAGGTTGGAAATTGAGGTGTAGAAAGACAGTTACAGAGAGCAGAGGTTGGAGACTGTGGTACAGAAGGACTGTTAAACAGAGCAGATCTCGGAGACTGGGGAGCAGCAGGACTGTTGCAGAGGACAGAAGTTGGAGACTGGGGTGGAGAAGGAATGTTACAGAGATCAGAGTTTGGAAATTGGAGTGCAGAAGGATCTTACAGAGAGCAGAGTCTGGAGACTGTGTTGCAGGAGGACTGTTGCAAAGAGCAGAACTAGGAGACTAGGGTACAGAAGGATCGTGGCAGACAGCAGATTTTAGAGACTGAGGTGCAGATGGACTGTTTCAGAGAGCAGAGTTTGGAAACTGAGGTGCAGAAGGACAGTTACAGAGAGCAGAGTTTGGAGACTGCTGTGCAGATGGACTGTTACAGAGAGCAGAGTTTGGAGACTGGGGTTTAGATGGATCTTACAGAGAGCAGAGTTTGGAGACTGGGGTGCAAACGGACAGTTGCAGAGAGAAGATGTTGGAGACTGGGATGGAGAAGAATCGTTGCAGAGAGAAGAGTTGGAGACTGGAGTGCATAAGGATCTTACAGAGAGCAGAGGTTGGTGAGTAGGGTGCGGAAGGACTGTTGCCGAAGGCAGAGGTTGGAGACTGAGGTGGAGAAAAATCATTACAGAGAGAAGAGGTTGGAGACTGGGGTTCTGAAGGCCTGTTACAGAGAGCATAGGTTCGAGATTGGGTTGCAAAATTCCTGTTACAAAGAGCAGAAGTTGGAAACTATTCTGCAGAAGGACTGTTACAGAGAGCAGAGTTTGGAGACTGGGTTTCAGAAGGGTCTTACAGAGAGCAGAGGTAGGAGACTGAGTTGCTGAAGGACTGTTGCAGAGAGCAGATGTTAGAGAGTGGGGTGCAGAAAGACTGTTGCAGAGAGCAGAGGTTGGATATTATGTTGCAGAAGAATCTTTGCAGAGAGCAGAGGTTGGAGAGTGAGGTGTAGAAGGATCCTTGAAGAGAGCAGAGTTTGGAGACTGGGGTGCAGAAGGATGTTTACAGAGAGCAGAGGTTTGAGACTTCTGTGCAGAAGGACTGTTACAGAGAGCAGAGTTTGAAGACTGGGTTGGAAAAAGATCCTACAGAGAGCAGAGGTTGAAGAATCAGGTGCAGAAAGATTGATACAGTTAGTAGATGTTGGAGACTGAGGTGCAGAAGTAACGTTGCAGAGTGCAGAGTTTGGAGACTGATGTGCAGAAGGATTGTTACAGAGAGCAGAGGTTGGAGAATGGGGTGCAGAAGGAGTGTTGCAGATAGCGGATTTTGGAGTCTAGGGTGCAGAAGGACTGTTATAGCGAGCAGAGGTTGGAAACTGGGGTGCAGAAGGACTGATACAGAAAGCAGAGATTGGAGTCTAGGGTGCAGAAGGACTGTAAAAGAGAGCTGATGTTGGTAACTAGGGTGCCGATGGACTGTTGCAGAGAGCAGAGTTTGGAGACTGGGGTGAAGAAGAACTGTTGCGGAGAGCAGAGGTTGGAGACTGGGGTGCAAAAAACGTGTTACAGAGAGCAGAGGTTAAAGAAAGCGGTGCAGAAGAATTTTACAGAGAGCACAGTTTGGAGACTGAGGTGCATAAGAACTGTTAAAGAGAGCAGAGGTTGGAGACATAGGTGTAGATGGACTCTTAAAGAAAGCAGAGGTAGGAGACTGGGGTGCAGAAGGTTCGTTCCAGACAGCAGAGTTTTCAGACTTAGGTAAAGAAGGACTTTGCAGAGAGCATATGTTGGAGACTGGGGTGCAGAAGAACTGTTGCAGAGAGCATAAGTTGGAGACTGGGGTGTAGAAGGACTGTTACAGAGAACAGAGAATGGAGATTCAGGTGCAGAAGGACTGTTACAGGAGACAGAGTTTGGAAATTGGGATGCAATAGGATCATTAAAGAGAGCAGAGGTTGAATACTGCGGTATAGAACTGTTACCAATAGCAGAGGTTGGAGACTGGGGTGCAGAAGGACTGTTAAAGAGAGCAGAGGTTGGAGACATAGGTGTAGATGGACTCTTAAAGAGAGCAGAGGTAGGAGACTGGGGTGCAGAAGGTTCGTTCCAGACAGCAGAGTTTTCAGACTTAGGTACAGAAGGACTGTTGCAGAGAGCATATGTTGGAGACTAGGGTGCAGAAGGACTGTTGCAGAGAGCATAAGTTGGAAACTGGGGTGTAGAAGGACTGATACAGAGAACAGAGATTGGAGATTCAGGTGCAGAAGGACTGTTACAGGAGACAGAGTTTGGAAATTGGGATGCAATAGGATCATGAAAGAGAGCAGAGGTTGAAGACTGCGGTATAGAACTGTTACCAATAGCAGAGGTTGGAGACTGGGGTGCAGAAGGACTGTTACAGAGAGCAGAGGTTGGAGACTGAGGTGTAGAAGAAGTGTTACAGAGAGCAGAGTTTGGAGACTGAGGTGCAGAAGGACTGTTACAGAAAGCAGAGGTTGGAAATTGGGGTGTAGAAGGACGGTTACAGAGAGCAGAGGTTGGAGACTGCGGTACAGAAGGACTGTTACACAAAGAAGATCGCAGAAGGACTGTTGCAGAGGACAGGAGTTGGAGACTGGGGTGGAGAAGGAATGTTACAGAGAGCAGAGTTTAGAAACTGGATTGCAGAAGGATGTTACAGAGAGCAGAGGTTGGAAACTGTGGTACAGAAAAACTGTTGCACAGAGCAGAAGTTGGAGACTGGGGTCCATAAGGATCGTTGAAGAGAGCAGATTTTAGAGACTGAGGTGCAGATGCACTGATACAGAGAGCAGAGTTTCGAGAGTGAGGTGCAGAAGGACAGTTACAGAGAGCAGAGTTTGGAGACTTGTGTGGAGAAGCACTGTTACAGAGAGCAGAGGTTGGAGACTGGGGTTCAGATGGATCTTACAGAGAGCAGAGTTTAGAGACTGGGGTGCAAAAGGACTGTTGCAGAGAGCAGATGTTGGAGACTGGGATGGAAGAGAATCATTGCAGAGAGAAGAGGTTGGAGACTGGAGTGCATACGGATTTTACAGAGAGCAGAGTTTGGTGACTAGGGTGCAGGACTGTTGCCAAAAGCAGAGGTTGGAGACTTGGTTGGAGAAAAATCATTGCAGAGAGAAGAGGTTGGAGACTGGGGTTCTGAAGGCCTGTTACAGAGAGCATAGGTTCGAGATTGGGTTGCAAAATTCCTGTTACAAAGAGCAGAAGTTGGAAACTATTCTGCAGAAGGACTGTTACAGAGAGCAGAGTTTGGAGACTGGGTTTCAGAAGGGTCTTACAGAGAGCAGAGGTAGGAGACTGAGTTGCTGAAGGACTGTTGCAGAGAGCAGATGTTAGAGAGTGGGGTGCAGAAAGACTGTTGCAGAGAGCAGAGGTTGGATATTATGTTGCAGAAGAATCTTTGCAGAGAGCAGAGGTTGGAGAGTGAGGTGTAGAAGGATCCTTGAAGAGAGCAGAGTTTGGAGACTGGGGTGCAGAAGGATGTTTACAGAGAGCAGAGGTTTGAGACTTCTGTGCAGAAGGACTGTTACAGAGAGCAGAGTTTGAAGACTGGGTTGGAAAAAGATCCTACAGAGAGCAGAGGTTGAAGAATCAGGTGCAGAAAGATTGATACAGTTAGTAGATGTTGGAGACTGAGGTGCAGAAGTAACGTTGCAGAGTGCAGAGTTTGGAGACTGATGTGCAGAAGGATTGTTACAGAGAGCAGAGGTTGGAGAATGGGGTGCAGAAGGAGTGTTGCAGATAGCGGATTTTGGAGTCTAGGGTGCAGAAGGACTGTTATAGCGAGCAGAGGTTGGAAACTGGGGTGCAGAAGGACTGATACAGAAAGCAGAGATTGGAGTCTAGGGTGCAGAAGGACTGTAAAAGAGAGCTGATGTTGGTAACTAGGGTGCCGATGGACTGTTGCAGAGAGCAGAGTTTGGAGACTGGGGTGAAGAAGAACTGTTGCGGAGAGCAGAGGTTGGAGACTGGGGTGCAAAAAACGTGTTACAGAGAGCAGAGGTTAAAGAAAGCGGTGCAGAAGAATTTTACAGAGAGCACAGTTTGGAGACTGAGGTGCATAAGAACTGTTAAAGAGAGCAGAGGTTGGAGACATAGGTGTAGATGGACTCTTAAAGAAAGCAGAGGTAGGAGACTGGGGTGCAGAAGGTTCGTTCCAGACAGCAGAGTTTTCAGACTTAGGTAAAGAAGGACTTTGCAGAGAGCATATGTTGGAGACTGGGGTGCAGAAGAACTGTTGCAGAGAGCATAAGTTGGAGACTGGGGTGTAGAAGGACTGTTACAGAGAACAGAGAATGGAGATTCAGGTGCAGAAGGACTGTTACAGGAGACAGAGTTTGGAAATTGGGATGCAATAGGATCATTAAAGAGAGCAGAGGTTGAATACTGCGGTATAGAACTGTTACCAATAGCAGAGGTTGGAGACTGGGGTGCAGAAGGACTGTTAAAGAGAGCAGAGGTTGGAGACATAGGTGTAGATGGACTCTTAAAGAGAGCAGAGGTAGGAGACTGGGGTGCAGAAGGTTCGTTCCAGACAGCAGAGTTTTCAGACTTAGGTACAGAAGGACTGTTGCAGAGAGCATATGTTGGAGACTAGGGTGCAGAAGGACTGTTGCAGAGAGCATAAGTTGGAAACTGGGGTGTAGAAGGACTGATACAGAGAACAGAGATTGGAGATTCAGGTGCAGAAGGACTGTTACAGGAGACAGAGTTTGGAAATTGGGATGCAATAGGATCATGAAAGAGAGCAGAGGTTGAAGACTGCGGTATAGAACTGTTACCAATAGCAGAGGTTGGAGACTGGGGTGCAGAAGGACTGTTACAGAGAGCAGAGGTTGGAGACTGAGGTGTAGAAGAAGTGTTACAGAGAGCAGAGTTTGGAGACTGAGGTGCAGAAGGACTGTTACAGAAAGCAGAGGTTGGAAATTGGGGTGTAGAAGGACGGTTACAGAGAGCAGAGGTTGGAGACTGCGGTACAGAAGGACTGTTACACAAAGAAGATCGCAGAAGGACTGTTGCAGAGGACAGGAGTTGGAGACTGGGGTGGAGAAGGAATGTTACAGAGAGCAGAGTTTAGAAACTGGATTGCAGAAGGATGTTACAGAGAGCAGAGGTTGGAAACTGTGGTACAGAAAAACTGTTGCACAGAGCAGAAGTTGGAGACTGGGGTCCATAAGGATCGTTGAAGAGAGCAGATTTTAGAGACTGAGGTGCAGATGCACTGATACAGAGAGCAGAGTTTCGAGAGTGAGGTGCAGAAGGACAGTTACAGAGAGCAGAGTTTGGAGACTTGTGTGGAGAAGCACTGTTACAGAGAGCAGAGGTTGGAGACTGGGGTTCAGATGGATCTTACAGAGAGCAGAGTTTAGAGACTGGGGTGCAAAAGGACTGTTGCAGAGAGCAGATGTTGGAGACTGGGATGGAAGAGAATCATTGCAGAGAGAAGAGGTTGGAGACTGGAGTGCATACGGATTTTACAGAGAGCAGAGTTTGGTGACTAGGGTGCAGGACTGTTGCCAAAAGCAGAGGTTGGAGACTTGGTTGGAGAAAAATCATTGCAGAGAGAAGAGGTTGGAGACTGGGGTTCTGAAGGCCTATTACAGAGAGCAGAGGTACGAGACTGGGTTGTAAAATTTCTGTTACAGAGAGCAGAGGTTGAAAACTATTCTGCTGAAAGACTGTTACAGAGAGCAGAGTTTGGAGACTGGGTTTCAGAAGGGTCTTACAGAGAGCAGAGGTAGGAGACTGAGGTGCAGAAGGATCGTTTCAGAGAGCAGAGTTTTTAGACTGTGTTGCTGAAGGACTGTTGCAGAGAGCAGATGTTGGAGACTGGTGTGCAGAAGGACTGTTGCAGAGAGCAGAGTTTGGAGACTGGGGTGAAGAAGGATCGGTGCAGAGTGCAGAGGTTGGAGACTGGTGTGCAGAAGGACTGTTACAGAGATCAGAGTTTGGAAACTGGGTTGAAGAATAATCTTACAGAGAGCAGAGGTTAAAGAATCAGGTGCAGAAAGACTGTTACAGAGAGTAGATGTTGGAGACTGAGGTGCAGAAGTAACGTTGCAGAGTACAGAGTTTGGAGACTGAGGTGCCGAAGGACTGTTGCAGATAGCGGACTTTGGAGACTGGGGTGCAGAAGGACTGTTATAGAGAGCAGAGGTGGGAGACTGGGTTTCAGAAGGACTGATACAGAAAGCAGAGATTGGAGTCTGGGGTGCAGAGAGACCCTTAGAGAGCAGAGGTTGGATTCTGCAGTACAGGAGGACTGTTACAGAGAGCAGAGGTTGGAGACTGGGATGGAGAGGGACTGTAAAAAAGCGCTGATTTTGGTAACTAGGGTGCCGAAGGACTGTTGGAGAGAGCAGAGTTTGGATACTGTGGTGCAGAAGAACTGTTGCGGACAGCAGAGGTTGGAGACTGGGGTAAAGAAGGACTGTTACAGAGAGCAGAGGTTGGAGACAGCAGTGCAGAAGGATCTTACAGAGAGCAGAATTTGGATACTGAGGTGCAGAAGGACTGTTGTAGAGATCAGAGGTTTGAGACAGGGGTGCAGTAGGATCATTGCAGAGAGCAGAGGTTTGAGACTTGCGTGCAGAAGGCCTGCTAAAGAGAGCAGATTTGGAGACTGGCGTGCAGATTCCTGTTACAGAGAGGAGAGGTTGGAGACTTGGGTGCAGAAGGACTGGTACAGAGAGCAGATTTTGAAGAAAGGGTTGCTGAAGGATTTTACAGAGAGCAGAGGTTGGATACTACGGTGCAGGTGGACTGTTACAGAGAGCAGTGGTTGGAGACTGGGGTGTAGAAGGATAGTGGAGATGAGATGTTTCAGACTGAGGTGCAGAAGTACTATCACAGAGAGCAGAGGTTGGAGATTGAGGTGTAGAAGGACTGTTACGGAGAGCAGAGTTTGGAGTCTGAGGTGCAGAAGGACTGTTACAGAAAGCAGAGGTTGGAAATTGGGGTGCAGAAGGACCGTTACAAAGAGCAGAGTTTGGAGACTACGGTATAGAAGGACTGTTACAGAGAGCAGAGTTGGGAGACTTGGATGCAGAAGGACTTTTACAGAAAGCACAGTTTGGAGACTGAGGTGAAGAAGGATAGACACAGAAAGCAGAGGTTGAAGACTGGGGTTCAGAAGGACTGATACAGAAAGCAGAGTTTGAAGACTGGGGTGAAGAAGGACTGTTACAGAGAGAAGAAGTTGGAGACAGCAGTGCAGAATAATCTTACAGAGAGCAGAATTTGGATACTGAGGTGCAGAAAGACTGTTGTAGAGATCAGAGGTTGGAGACTGGGGTGAAGTAGGATCATTGCAGAGAGCAGAGGTTAAAAACTGGGGTGCAGTAGGATCGTTGCAGAGAGCAGAGGTTGGAGACTTGTGGGCAGAAGGCCTGCTAAAGAGAGCAGATTTGGAGACTGGCGTGCAGAAGGCCTGTTACAGAGAGGAGAGGTTGGAGACTGGGGTGCAGAAGGACTGGAACATAGAGCAGATTTTGAAGAAAGGGTTGCTGAAAAAAATTACAGAGAGCAGAGGTTGGAGACTAAGGTGCTGGTGGACTGTTACAAAGAGCAGTGGTTTGAGACTGGGGTGCAGAAGGATCATGGAGAGGAGAGGTTTTAGACTGAGGTGGAGAAGTACTGTTACAGAGAGCAGAGTTTGGAGATTGAGGTGTAGAAGGACTGTTACGGAGAGCAGAGTTTGGACACTGAGGTGCAGAAAGACTGTTACAGAAAGCAGATGATGGAAATTGGGGTGCAGAAGGACCGTTACAGAGAGCATAGGTTGGAGACTATGGTATAGAAAGACTGTTACAGAGAGCAGAGTTGGGAGACGTGGGTGAAGAAGGACTGTTACAGAAAATACAGGTTGGAGACTGAGGTGAAGAAGGATAGACACAGAGAGCAGAGGTTGGAGACGGGCGTTCAGAAGGACTTATACAGAAACCAGAGGTTGGAGACTGAGGTGAAGAAGGATAGACACAGAAAGCAGAGGTTGAAGACTGGGGTTCAGAAGGACTGATACAGAAAGCAGAGTTTGAAGACTGGGATGAAGAAGGACTGTTACAGAGAGAAGAGGTTGGAGACAGCGGTGCACAATAATCTTACAGAGAGCAGAATTTGGATACTGAGGTGCAGAAAGGCTGTTGTAGAATCAGAGGTTGGAGACTGGGGTGAAGTAGGATCATTGCAGAGAGCAGAGGTTAAAAACTGGGTTGCAGTAGGATCGTTTTAGAGAGCAGAGGTTGGAAACTTGCGGGCAGAAGGCCTGCTAAAGAGAGCATATTTGGAGACTGGCGTGCAGAAGGCCTGTTACAGAGAGGAGAGGTTGGAGACTGGGGTGCAGAAGGACTGGAACATAGAGCAGATTTTGAAGAAAGGCTTGCTGAAAAAAATTACAGAGAGCAGAGGATGGAGACTAAGGTGCTGGTGGACTGTTACAGAGAGCAGTGGTTTGAGACTGGGGTGCAGAAGGATCATGGAGAGGAGAGGTTTTAGACTGAGGTGGAGAAGTACTGTTACAGAGAGCAGAGTTTGGAGATTGAGGTGTAGAAGGACTGTTACGGAGAGCAGAGTTTGGAGACTGAGGTGCAGAAAGACTGTTACAGAAAGCAGAGGTTGGAAATTGGGGTGCAGAAGGACCGTTACAGAGATCATAGTTTGGAGACTATGGTATAGAAGGACTGTTACAGAGAGCAGAGTTGGGAGACTTGGGTGAAGAAGGACTGTTACAGAAAGTACAGGTTGGAGACTGAGGTGAAGAAGGATAGACACAGAGAGCAGAGGTTGGAGACGGGCGTTCAGAAGGACTTATACAGAAAGCAGAGGTTGGAGACTGGGGTGCAGAAGGACTGTTACAGAGAGGAGATAATGAAGACTGGGGAGCAGAAGTACATTTACAGAGGAAAGAGTTTGGAGACTGGGATGCCGCAGGACCCATGCAGAAAGCAGAGTTTGGTGACTAGGGTGGAGAAGGAATGTTAGAAAGAGCAGAGTTTGGAAACTGGAGTGCAGAAAGATCTTACAGAGAGCAAAGGCTGGAGACTGTGGTGCAGAAGTACTGTTGTAGAGAGCAGACGTTGGAGACTGGGGTCCAAAAAGATCGTTGAAGAGAGCATAGTTTGCAGACTGGGGTACAGAAGGCTTTTGCAGAGAGCATAGGTTGGAGAATGAGGTGCGGAAGGACTGTTACAGAGAGTAGATGTTGGAGACTGAGGTTCAGATGGATATTACAGAGAGCAGATGGCGGAGACTGAGGTGCAGAAGGATTGTAACAAAGAGCAGAGGTAGGATACTGGGGTACAGGAGGTTCATTTAAGCAGCAGAGTTTTCAGACTGTGGTGCAGAAGGACTTTTGCAGAGACCAGATGTTGGAGACTGGGGTGTAGAAGGACTGTTGCAGAGAGCAGATGTTGGAGACTGGGGTGCAGAAGGACCGTTGCAGAGAACAGAGTTTGAAGACTGAGGTGCAGAAGGATTGTTACAGAGAGCAGAGTTTGGAGACTGGGGTGCAGAAGGACTGTTGCAGAGAGCAGAGGGTGAAGACTGAAGTGCCGAAGGACTGTTGCAGAGAGCAGAGTTTGGAGACTGGGGTGCAGAAGAACTGTTGTGGAGAGAAGAGGTTGGAGACTGGGGTGCAAAAAAAGTGTTACAGAGAGCAGAGGTTAAAGACAGCGGTGCAGGAGAATTTTACAGAGAGCACAATTTGGAGACTGAGGTGCATAAGAACTGTTAAAGAGAGCAGAGGTTGGAGACATAGGTGTAGATGGACTCTTAAAGAGAGCAGAGGTAGGAGACTGGGGTGCAGAAGGTTCGTTCCAGACAGCAGAGTTTTCAGCCTTAGGTACAGAAGGACTGTTGCAGAGAGCATATGTTGGAGACTGGGGTGCAGAAGGACTGTTGCAGAGAGCATAAGTTGGAAACTGGGGTGTAGAAGGACTGTTACAGAGAACAGAGATTGGAGATTCAGGTGCAGAAGGACTGTTACAGGAGACAGAGTTTGGAAATTGGGATGCAATAGGATCATTAAAGAGAGCAGAGGTTGAAGACTGCGGTATAGAACTGTTACCAATAGCAGAGGTTGGAGACTGGGGTGCAGAAGGACTGTTACAGAGAGCAGAGGTTGGAGACTGAGGTGTAGAAGAAGTGTTACAGAGAGCAGAGTTTGGAGACTGAGGTGCAGAAGGACTGTTACAGAAAGCAGAGTTTAGAAATTGGGGTGTAGAAGGACGGTTACAGAGAGCAGAGGTTGGAGACTGCGGTACAGAAGGACTGTTACACAGAGAAGATCGCAGAAGGACTGTTGCAGAGGACAGGAGTTGGAGACTGGGTTGGAGAAGGAATGTTACAGAGAGCAGAGTTTAGAAACTGGATTGCAGAAGGATGTTACAGAGAGCAGAGGTTGGAAACTGTGGTACAGAAAAACTGTTGCACAGAGCAGAAGTTGGAGACTGGGGTCCATAAGGATCATTGAAGAGAGCAGATTTTAGAGACTGAGGTGCAGATGCACTGATACAGAGAGCAGAGTTTCGAGAGTGAGGTGCAGAATGACAGTTACAGAGAGCAGAGTTTGGAGACTTGTGTGGAGAAGCACTGTTACAGAGAGCAGAGGTGGGAGACTGGGATGCAGAAAGAATGTTGCAGAAAGCAGTCGTTAGAGACTGAGGTGCAGAAGGACTCGTAGAGAGAGCAGAAGTTGGAGACTGGAGTGGAGAAGGACTGTTGCAGAGAGCAGAGGTTGGAGACTCAGGTGCAAAATCCTGTTACATAGAGCTGAGGTTGGACACTGGGGTGCAGAAGGATCGTTGAAATAAGCCGAGCTTGGAGACAGGGTTGCAGAAGGATCTTACAGAGAGAAAAATTGGAGACTGAGTTGCAGAAGGACTGTTGCAGTAATAAGAGGTTGGAGCCTGGGGTGCAGTAGGATCATTGCAGAGAGCAGAAGTTGGAGACTGGGCTGCAGAAGGATCGTTGCAGAGAGCAGAGGTTGGAGACTGGGGTGCAGAAGGCCTGCTACAGAGAGCAGACTTTTGATACTCTCTTGCAGAAAGCCTGTTACAGAGAGGAGAGGTTGGAGACTGGGGTGCAGAAGGACTGTTATAGAGAGCAGAGTTTGCAGACTGAGGTGCAGGTGGACTGTTACAGAGAGCAGTGGTTGGAGACTAAGGTGCAGAAGGATCCTTCAGAGAGAAGAGGTGTCAGACTGAGGTGCAGATGGACTGTTACAGAGAGCAGAGGTTGGAGACTGAGGTGTAGAAGGACTGTTACAGAGAGCAGAGTTTGGAGACTGAGGTGCAGAAGGAGTGTTACAGAAGAAAGAAGTGGTTGTAAATTTTTGTGATAAAGGACCATAAGAAAGACCAGAGTTTGGAGACTGCGGTATAGAAAAACTATAACAGATAGCAGAAGTTGGAGACTGAGGTGCAGAAAAATAGATATAGAGAGCAGAGGTCTGAGACTGGGGTTCAGACGGACAGATACAGAAAGCAGAGTTTGGAGACTGGGTGTAGAAGGACCGTAACAGAGAGCAGAGGTTGGAGACTGCGGTACATAAGGACTGTTACAGAGAGCAGAAGTTGGAGACTGGGGTGCAGAAGGACTGTTGAAGAGAACAGAGGTTGGAGTGTTAAGTGAAGAAAGATTGTTACAGAGAGTGGAGGTTGGAGACTGAGGTGCAGAAGGACAGTTGTATTGAACAGAGTTTGGAGACTGAGGAGCAGAAGAATTGTTATAGAGAGCAGAGTTTGGAGACTGGGTGCAGAAGGACTGTTGCAGAGAGCAGAGGTTGGAGACTGGGGTGTTGCAGGACATTTGCAGAAAGCAGAGGTTAAAGAAATGGGGTGGAGAAGGAATGTTACAGAGAGCAGAGTTTCGATACTGGAGAACAGAGGTTGGAGACTGGGGTGGAGAAGAATCGTTGCAGAGAGAAGAAGTTTGAGACTGTTGTGCAGAAGAACTCTTACAGAATGCAGAGTTTAAAGACTTGGTTGCAAAAGGATCTTACAGAGAGCAGAGTTGGGAGACTGTGGTGCAGAAGGACTGTTAGAGAGAGCAGAGGTAAGAGACTGAGGTGCAGAAGGACTGTTACAGAGAGCAGAGGTTGAATACAGGGGTGCAGAAGCATCTTACAGAGAGCAGAATTTGGAGACTGAGGTGCAGAATGAATGTTACAGAGAGCAGAGTTTGGAGACTGGGGTGCAGAAGTACTAATAAAGAGAGCAGAGTTTGGAGACTGGGGTGCAGAAGGACCGCTAGAGAGAGCAGAGTTTGGAGACTGCAGTACAGAAGGACCTTTACAAAGAGCATACGTTGGAGACTAGGGTGCAGAAGAACTGTTGCAGAGAGCGGATGTTGGAGACTGTGGTTTATAAGGACTGTTGCAGAGAACAGAGGTTAGAGAATGGGGTTTGGAAGGACTTTTGCAGAGAGCAGAGGTTGAAGACTGAGGTGCAGAAGGACTTTTACAGAGAGCAGAGGTTGAAGACTGAGGTGCAGAAGGACTGTTAGAGAGAGCAGAGTTTGGAGACTGGGGTGCAGAAGGATCATTGCTGAGAGCAGAGTTTGAAGACTGAGGTGCAAAAGGACTGTTGCCGAGAGCCGAGGTTGGAGACTGGGGTGCAGAAGAACTGTTACAGAGAGCAGAGTTTTTAGACAAGGTTGCTCAAGGATCTTACAGAGAGCAGAGTTTGTAGACCAAGTTGCAGCAGGACTGTTACAGAGAGCAGAGGTTGGAGACTAGGGTGCAGAAGCATCTTACAGAGAGCAGAATTTGGAGACTGAGGTGCAGATGGACTGTTGCAGAAATCAGAAGTTAGAGAGAGGGGTGCAGTTGGATCATTGCAGAGAGCAGATTTTGAAGATTGGGGTGCAGAAGGCCTGCTACAGAGAAAAGAGTTTGGAGACTGGCTTTCAGAAGGCCTGTTATAGAGAGGAGAGGTTGGAGTCTGAGGTGCAGGTGGACTGTTACAGAGAGCAGTGTTTTGAGACTGGGGTGCAGAAGGACTATTACAGAGAGCAGAGGTTGGAGACTGAGGTGTAGAAAGACTGTTACAGAGAGCAGAGTTTGGAGACTGAGGTGCAATAGGACTGTTACAGAAAGCAGAGGTTGGAAATTGGGGTTCAGAAGTATTATCACAAGACCAGAGTTTGGAGACTGGGGTGCAGTAGGATCATTGCAGAGAGCAGTGTTTGGAGACTGGGGTGTAGAAGTATCGTTGCAGAGAGCAGAGTTTGGAGACTGGCGTGCAGAAGGCCAGTTACAGTGAGGAGACGTTGAAGACTGGGGTGCAGAAGACTGTTATACAGAGCAGGGTTTGGACACTGGGTTGCTGAAGGATCTTACAGAGATCAGAGTTTGGAGACTGAATTGCAGGTGGACTGTTACAGAGAGCAGAGTTTGGGGATTGAGGTGTATAAGGACTGTTACAGACAGGAGAGTTTGCAGACTCTGGTGCAGAAGGACTGTTACAGAAAGCAGAGTTTCAAAATTGGGCTTCAGAAGGAGCATTACAGAGAGCAGAGTTTGGAGACTGCTGTATAGGTCTGTTACCGAGAGCAGAGGTTGGAGACTGGGGTGCAGAAGAACTCTTACATAGAGCACAGGTTGGAGACTAAGGTACAGAAAGATAGATACAGAGAACAGAGGTTGGGCACTGGGGTTTAGACAGACTGATACAGAAAGCTGAGATGGAGACTGGGGTGTAGAAGGATCTTTAAAAAGAGCAGAGGTTGGAGACTGCAGTACAGAAGGACTGTTACAGAGAGCAGGTATCAGATTCTAGGGAGTAGAAAAACTGTTGCAGAGGACAGAGTTTGGAGACTGGGGTGCCGAATGACTGTTCCAGAGAGCAGAAGTTGGAAACTGGGGTGCAGAAGGATCGTTGTAGAGAGCAGAGGTTGGAGACTGGGGTGCAGAAGGATTGTTATACAGAAAAGAGGTCTGAGACTAGGGTGTAGAAGGCCTGTTACGGAGAGCAGAGTTTGGAGAAGGGGTGCAGTAGTACTTTTACAAAGAGTAGAGTTTGGAGAATGAGGTCCAGAATGATCGTTATAGAGAGCGGATGTTGAAGACTTGGTTGCAGAGGGACTGCTGCAGAGAGCAGAGGCTTGACATGGGGTGTAGAAGAACTGTTGCGGAGAGCACAGGTTTGAGATTTGTGTGCAGAAGCACTGTTGCAGAGACTAGAGGTTGGAGACTGCCTTTCAGTACTACTGTTACGGAGGCAGAGTTTTTAGACTTTGGTGCAGAAGGACTGTTGCGGAGAGCAGATATTGGAGACTGGGTTGCAGAAGGACTGTTGAAGAGAGCAGAGTTTGTAGATTGAGGTGCAGAAGGACTGTTACAGAGAGCAGAGGTTGGAGATTGTGGTGCAAATGGACTGATAAAGAAAGCAGAGTTTGGAGACTCCGGTGCAGAAGGACTGTTGCAGACAGCAGAGTTTGGAGAATGGAGTGCAAAAGGCCTGTTACACAGAGCAGAGGTTGGAGACTGGGGTGCAGAAGGACTGTTACAAACAGCAGAGTTTCGAGACAGGGTTTCAGAAAGATCTTACAGAGAGAAGATTTTGGAGACTGTGGTACAGCAGGACTGTTATAGATAGAAGAGGTTGGAGACTGGGGTGTAGAATGATCGTTGCAGAGAACAGATTTTTCAGACTGAGGTGCAGAAGGACTGTTGCAGAGAGCAGATATTGGAGACTGGGGTGCAGCAGGACTGTTGCAGAGAGCAGAGGTTGGAGACTGGCATGCAGAAGGATCGTTGTAGTGAGCAGAGGTTTGAGACCAGCGTGCAGAAGGACTGTTACAGAGAACAGAGGTTGGAGAAGGTGTGCAGAAGGACTGTTCCAGAGGGCAGAGTTTACAGACTGGGTTGCAGAAGAATCTTACATAGAGAATATTTTGGAGACTGAGGTGCAGAAGGACTGTTACAGAGAGTAGAGTTTAGAGACTGAGGTTCAGAAGGACCATTGTAGAGAGCAGTGTTTGGAGACTGAGGTGCAGAAAGATTGTTACAGAGAGCAGAGGTTGGAGACTGGGGTGCAGAATGATTGTTGCAGATAGCAGAGTTTGGAGACTGGGGTGCAGAAGGACTGTTGCAGAAAGCAGAGGTTTGAGACTTGGGTGCAGAAGGACTGTTGCAGAGAGCAGAGTTTGGAGACTGAGGTGCAGAAGAACTTTTAAAGAGAGATGAGGTTGGAGACTGGGGTGCAGAAGGACTTATACAGAAAGCAGAGGTTGAACACTGGGGAGCCGAAGGAGCGTTACAGAGAAAAGATTTTGGAGACTGCACTACCGGAGGACTGTTACAGAGAGCAGAGTTTGGAGACTGGTGTGGAGAAGGACTGTTACAGAGTGCAGACCTTGGAGTCTGGGGTGCAGTAGAACTGTTGCAGAGAGCATAAGTTGGAGACTGGAGTGCAGAAGAACTGTTGAAGAGAGCAGAGGTTGGAGACAGAGGTGCAGAAGTAATGTTACAGAGAGAAGAGGTTGGAAACTGTGGTGCAGAAGGAATGATACAGAAAAGAGAGGTTAGAGACTGGGGTGCAGAAGGATCGTTGCAGACAGCAGAGGTTGAGGACTGCGGTACATAAGGACTGTTATAGAGAGCAGAAGTTGGAGACTAAGGAGCAGAAGGACTGTTACAGAGAGCAGATTTGGAAACTGGTGTGCAAATGGATCTTACAGAGCATAGAGGTTGGAGGCTGGGGTGAAGAAGCACTGTTACAGAGAGCAGATTTTGGAGACTGAAGTGCAGAAGAACTGTTACAGAAAGCAGATTTGGGAGACTGGGGTGAACAAGGATAGTTATAGAGAGCAGAGTTTTCACACTGAGCTTCAGGTAGACTGTTGCAGACTGCAGATGTTGAAGACTGGGGTGCAGAAGGACTTTTGCAGAGAGCACATGTTGGAGACTGGGGTGCAAAAGGATCATTGTAGAGAGCAGAGGTTGGAGACTGGGGTGCAGAAGGATTATTACAGAGAGCAGTGGTTCTAGACTGGGGTGCAGAAAAACCCTTATAGGTAGCAGAGGTTGGAGTCTGTGGGAACGAAGGACTCTTACAGAGAGCAGAGTTTGGAGACTGTAGAGCAGAAGGACTGTTACAGAGAGCAGAGTTTGGAGACTGGGGAGCAGAAGGAATATTACAGAGAGCAGAATTTGGAAACTGGGGTGCAGAAGAATCTTACAAAGAGCAGAGGTTGGAAACTGATGTGCAGAAAGACTATTACAGAAAGCAGAGTTTGGATACTGGGGTGCACAAGTATCGTTGCAGAGAGCAGAGTTGTCAGACTTAGGTGCAGAAGGACTGTTGCAGGGAGCAGATGTTGGAGACTGGTGTGCAAAAGGATTGTAGTAGAGAGTAGGGTCTGGAGATTGGGGTGCAGAAAGATTGTTACAGAGAGCAGAGGTTGGAGACTGTGGTGCAGAAGGACCATTTCAGAGATCAGATTTTGGTAACTGAGGTGAAAAAGGATTGTTACAGAGAACAGAAGATGGAGCCTGGGGTGCAGAAGACTGTTGCAGAGAGCAGAGTTTGGAGACTGGGGTGTAGAACGAATGTAACAGTGAGCAGAGTTTGTATTCAGGGTTGCAGCAGGATCTTACAGAGAGCAGATTTTCGAGACTTAGGTGCAACAAGAGTATTACAGAGGGCAGAGTTTGAAGACTAGGGTGCAGAAGGATCGTTGCAGATAACAGAGTTTTCAGACTGAGTTGCAATAGGACTGTTGCAGAGAGCAGAGGTTGGAGACAGGGGTGCAGAAGGACTGTTGCAGAGAGCAGATGTTGGAGACTGGTGTGCAGAAGGATCTTTGCAGACAGCAGAGTTTCAGACTGGGGTGCAGAAGGAGTGTTACAGAGAGTAGAGTTTCGAGACTGAGGTCCAGAAGGATCGATGCAGAGAGCTGAGTTTGGAGACTGAGGTGCAAAAGCACTGTTGCAGAGAGCAGAATTTGGAGACTGAGGTGCAAAAGGACTGTTACTGAGAGTAGAGGTGGGAGATTTGGGTGCAAAAGGCCTGTTACAGAGAGCAGAGGTTGGATACTGAGGTGCAGAAGAACTCCTATAGAGAGCAGAGTTTTTAGACAAGGTTGCAAAAGGATCTTACAAAGAGCAGAGGTGGTAGACCGAGGTGCAGCAGGACTGTTAAGGAGAGCAGAGGTTGGACACTGGCGTGCAGAAGGATCTTTGTAGAGAGCAAAATTTTGAGACTGGGTGCAGAAGGATTGTTATAAAGAACAGAAGTTAAAGACCTGGGTGCAGAAGGCCTGTTACGGAGAGCAGAGTTTGAAGACTGGGGTGCAGAAGGCCTGTTACAGAGAGCAGAGTTTGGAGACTGGGTGCAGAAGACTCTTACAGAGAGCAGCGTTTGGAGAATGGGTTGCAGAGGATCTTACAGAGAGCAGAGGTTGGAGACTGAGGTGCAGAAGGACTTTTACAGAGAGAAGATGGTGGAGTCTGGGGTGCAGTAGGAGTGTTACAGAGAGCAGAGTTTGGAGATTGGGGTGCACAAGAACTGTTACTGAGAGCAGAGTTTGGAGACAGGGGTTTAGAAGGACTGTTTTCAGAGAGCAGAGTTTGGAGACTGAGGTGCAGAAGGACTGCTACAGAGAAAAGATTTTGGAAACTGGGATGTAGAAAGACCGTTGCAGAGAGCAGAGGTTGGATCCTGAGAAGAAGAAGTATCGTTGCAGAGAGCAGATGTTGGAGACTGGGGTGCATAAGGACTATTAAAGAGAGCAGAGGTTGGAGACTGAGGTTCAGAAAGATCATTTATGAGTGCAGAAGTTTGAGACTGGGGTGCAGAAGGACTGTTACAGATTGCAGAACTTGGAGACTGAGGTGCAGAAGGACTTTTACAAAGAGAAGAAGTTGGAGACTGGGGTGCAAAAGGACTCTTACAGAGAGCAGAGGATGGAGACTGGGGTGCAGAAGGATCATTGCAGAGAGCAGAGGTTGGAAAATGAGGTGCAGAAGGATCGCTACAGAGAACAGAGGTTGGAGCCTGGGGTGCAGCAGCACTGTTGCAGAGAGCAGACGTTGGAATCTTGGGTGCAGAAAGATCATTGCAGAGAGCAGATATTGGAGACTGGTGTGTAGAAGGACTTTTGCACAGAGCAGAAGTTTGAGACTGGGGTGCAGAAGGACTGTTGCGGAGAGCAGAGTTTGGCGACTGAGGTTCAGAAAAACTGATACCGAGAGCAAAGTTTTCAGACTGGGGTGCAGAATAACTGATACGGAAAGTAGAGTTTGGAGACTGGGGTGTAGAAGGATTGTAACAGAGAGCAGACTTTGTAGCCTGCGGTGCAGAAGGACTGCTGCAGAGAACAGAGGTTGGATACTGGGGTGCAGAAGGGCCGTTGCAGAGAGATGAGGTTGGAGACTGAGGTGCAGAATGACTGTTACAGAGAGCAAAGTTTGGAGAACGGGTTGGAGAAGGATCTCACAGAGAGCAGAGTTTGGAGACTGGGGTGCAGAAGGACTGTTGCAGAGAGCAGAGGTCGAAGACTGATTTGCAGAAGAATCATTTCAGAGAGAAGAGGTTGGAGACTGTGGTGCAGAAGGCCTGTTACAGAGAGCAGACTTTGAAAACTGAGTTGCAGAAGACCTGTTACAGAGAGCAGATGTTTGAGACTGGGGTGCAGGAGGATTGTTACAGATAGCACAGTTTGAAGACTGGGGTTTAGAAAGATTGTTTCAGAGAGCAGGGGTTTCAGACTGTGGCTTAGAAAGACTGTTACAGAGAGCAGAGGTTGGAGTTTGAGTTGCAGAAGGACTGTTTCAGAAAATAGAGGTTGGCAATTGGGTGAAGAAGTACCATTATAGAGAGAAGACGTTGGAGACTGCGGTACAGAAGGACTGTTATAGTGAGCAGAGTTTGGAGACTGTGGTGTGAAGGAGAGTTACAGAGAGCAGACGTTGGAGACAGAGGTGCAATAGGATTGTTTCAGAGTGCAGGTGTTGGAGACTGGGGTGCAGAAGGACTTTCACAGAGAGCACAGGTTGGAGACTGGGGTGCAGAAGAAATGTTTCACAGAGCAGAGTTTGTAGACTTGTGTGCAGAAAGACTGATACAGAGAGCAGAGGATGGAGACTGGGGTGCAGTAGGACCATTACAGATTGCAGAGGTTGGATACTTAGGTGCAGAAGAACTTTTACAGAGAGGAGAGGTTGAAGACAGTGGTGTCAAAAAATTCTTACAGAGAGCAGAGGATGGAGACTGGGTGCAGAAGGAGTGTTACAGAGAGCAGAGTTTGGAGAATGGGGTTTAGAAGTACTGTTACAGAAAGCAGAGGTTGGAGACTGTGGTGCAGAAGGGCTGTTACAGAGAGCAGAGTTAGGACATGAGGTGCAGAAGAATCCTTACAGAGAGCAGAGGTTAGACACTGATGCGCAGAAGGACTGTTACAGAGAGTAGAGCTTGGAGACTGGGGTGCAGAAGGACTGTTGCAGAGAGGAGAGTTTGGAGACTGGGATGCAGAAGGATCGTTGCAGAGAGCAGATCTTGGAGACTGGGGTGAAGTAGGATCGTTACAGAGAGCAGAGTTTGGAGACCGGGGTGCAGTAGGATAGTTTCAGAGAGCACAAGTTAGAGACTGGGTTGCAGAAGAAATGTTGAAGAGAGAAGAGGTTGGAGACTTGGTTGTAGAAGGATTGTAGCAGAGAGCAGAGGTTGGAGACTGAGGTGCAGAAGGACTGTTAAAGAGAGAAGAGGTTTTAGACTGAGGTGCAGAATAACTGATACGGAAAGTAGAGTTTGGAGACTGGGGTGCAGAAGGACTGTTACAGAGAGCAGACTTTGTAGCCTGGGGTTACAGAGAGCAAAGTTTGGTGAATGGGGTGCGAAAGGATCATACAGAGAGCAGACGTTGGAGACTGGGATGCAGAAGGACCGTTGCAGAGAGCAGAGGTTGAAGACTGGGGTGTAGAAAGACTTTTGCAGAGAGCAGAGGTTGGAGACTGGGGTGCAGAAGGCCTGTTACAGATAGCAGAGTTTGGAGACTGGGTAGCAGGAAACCTGTTACAGAGAGCAAATGTTGGGGACTGGGGTGCAGAAGGATTGTTACAGATTGCACAGTTTGGAGACTTGGGTTTAGAAGGATTGTTGCAGAGAAAAAATCTTTCATACTGATGCTTAGAAGGACTGTTACAGAGAGCAGAGTTTGGAAATTAGGATGCAGAATGACCGTTATAGCGAGAAAAGTTTGGAGACTGTCATACAGACGGACTGTTACAGAGAGCAGAGTTTGGAGACTGGGGTGCAGAAGGACCATTGCAGAGAGCAGATGTGTTAGACTGGGATGCAGAAGAATCGTTGCAGAGAACAGAGGTTGGAGACTGAGGTGCAGAAGGATCGCTACAGAGAGCAAAATTTGGAGACCGGTGTGCAGTAGGATAGTTTCAGAAAGCACAGTTTGGATACTGGGTTGCAGAAGAAATGTTGCAGAGAGCAGAGGTTGGAGACTGGGGTGCAGAAGGACTGTAGCAGACAGCAGAGGTTAAAGACTGGGGTGTAGAAGGACTGTTGCAGATAGCACAGTTTCGAGACTGGGATGCAGACGGATCTTACAGAGATCATTTTGGAGACAGAGGTGCAGAAGAAGTCTTACAAGAGCAGAGGTTTAAGACTGGGGTGCAGAAGGATTGTTGCAGAGAGCAGCGTTTAAGACTGAGGTGCAGAAGTACTGTTGCAGAGAGCAGATGTTAGATCTTGGGGTGCAGAAGGATCGCTGCAGAGAGCAGAGTTTGGAGACTCTGGTGCAGAAGGCCTATTAAAGAGTGCAGAGTTATAAGACTGGGGTGCAGAAGGATATTATAGAGACCAGAGTTTGGAGACTGAGGTTCAGAAGGACTGTTACAGAGAGAAGAGGTTGGAGACTGGGGTGCAGAATGATTGTTGCAAAGAGCAGAGTTTTCAGACTGAGGTGCAGAAGGACTGTTGCAGAGAGCAGGTATTCGAGACTGGGTTGCAGAAGGAGTGTTTCAGAGAGTAGAACGTGGAGACTGGGGTGGAGAAGGATTGTTGCAGGGAACAGAGGATAAAGACTGGGGTGCAGAAGGACTGTTATAGGGAGCAGAGGTTTTAGACTGCGGTACAGAAGGCCTGGTACAGAGAGCAGAGCTTTGACACTGTGGTGCAGAATTATTGCTGATATCTTGTGAGCCTCCTTCTGGACACCTTCTTTTCCGCACAGTCCATCAGGCCCTCTCTACTCACCCTGCTCTCTTTTTGCTTTATGAGCACCTGTGACTTCCACAGTCACTCTAAGCCATGAATCCATGGCCTATCTCCTGGGATCCTGTCCTGCTGCCTCCTGGAATCTCCTTGGGGAGACCCCGCAGGTACCCAGACTCCAGGCCCAACCTCTTTTTCTCCTTTCCTCTCCCCAGACATGCTCCTTCACATTTTTTTTATGTTTTAATGAGTGATCCCACTCTCACTCAGCTACCCCACAGACCAGGTGCGCTCTTGTGTCCTCGTCACCAGGACTTTAAAGTGCTCCACCCAGGGCTCCTCTTCAGAGCTTTTCCCCAAGCTCCAAATGTTACATCTTCAGTTACCAGATATTTCCTTTTAATCTTGTTTTGGCACCCGGTTACTCTCCCTGACTACATGAAGGTATTCTAACCAAATCACATGTACTGTAGAGACTATTATGGCTTAGAAATAAGGTATCCCCCCACCAAAAGCTCACAGTCAGCCACAGAAGCAGTGTTCAGAGGTGAAATGATTAGACTGTGAGACTTGTGACCTAATCTGTGGATCCATCCATTTTGTGGGTAAATTTTCTGAAAGGCCCACTGTACTGAGAGGAGTGTGGGCAGGTGGAGTGTGGCTAGGGACATGCCCTGGGGAATCACATCTTGTCCCCTGCGAACTGTCTCCTTCTGTTCCCTCCCCTGCCCCAACCTTCTGGCTGCCATTAGCTAGGGACGCTTTCCCCCTTGTTCCCTACCACCTCAGCATCTCACCTCATCTCAGGCCGGCAGCAATGGGTCAGCTGGCCCCAGACCAAACGTCCAAGCCAGGAGACCAGAGTGCATCTCCCCCTCTGGGTTGTTCTCGTCAGGTCTTTGGTAACTGTGGCAACCGTGGACTGACCCAGGGAGTAGGTGTTATGAGTGGATTGGACCCACAACAGTTTCCTAAATCCACAGATTCTGTCATTTTCAGAGCTCAAGCCATTTCCTTCTGAATGGCCTGTTTCCAGCCTGCCCTCACCTAGAATGCGGGCTACTAGTAATTATTGAGATTCTCCACCCGTCCTGGTCCTGCCCATTTGCACACCACAGCTAGCTCCTAGGCAGCCAGACCCATGGACCTACTGCTGCCCACTGAGGAGAGAAGAGAGATTTTCTGAGGACCCTGTTAGAAGTTCACTCTTATTTATTTTTAAAGACCACACTCAGAGGGCATGTTTCAGGAAGTCCTTCACATGCGTCTTTGAGAAATCAGACTCAAAATGATTTTAGTGATTCTCTCCCAGGCTCCAATAACCACCGCTCTACTTCCTACTTCTCTGAGATCAACTTTTTAGCTTCCACAAAGAAGTGAAAAGCTGCTATTTCTCTTTATGTGTCTGGCTTATTTCACTTAATATAATTTCTCCCATGAGCCAGTTTTAAATAGAAACTGCACAACAAATTCTTTTATGTCAGATTTAAATTTAATTCTGAAGAGATAATTCGAAATGGTCACATATATTTATGTAGGAAAATGTTCATTAAAATATTTATGGGACTGGAGATGATCTGAATGTTTAGCCAAAGGGGAGAGATTAAGTTTATTTAAGAGAGATGTAAGTTTATTGATCATCTCAATAGATGCAGAAAAAGCATTTAACAAAATATAGCACCCCTACCTGTCAAAACAGTAGAAACACTAGGGACAGAAGGAACTTTGTAAAAGCATTGTAAAAGCTATCTATGCTAAACACAAGGCAGCATCATTCTAAGTGGAGAAAGGTTGAAAGCGTTCACTCTAAAAACTGGAAGCAGACAGGGTGCCCCTTTTTTCACCACTTCTATTCAACTTCATCCTTGAAATTGCCAGAGCCATTGGACAAAAGAAAGAAATTAAAGGTATACAAATAGGTCAAGAAGAATTCAAATCTCATTCTTTGCTGATAGGATCATGTCATCTTCTTAAATTTTTTATTAGAGCATAATAGTTATACATAGAAGTTGGGTTGATTTGGAAAAGATCCTACTTGCATAGAATCTGATGTACTTCATTCAGTCCCCACCCCCAATCTCTCTCCCCTTCCTGGCCCCATTGTTCTTTCTCTACTGATCTTTTTTTGGGTCATTTATCTGTTAATTTCTGACAGGTAATTTCTACTTATACATACAGGTGCAGTCCCCTGTTTTAGACTTCCATGTGCACATAACATGATCTGCGTAAAGACTTTTCACATTTCCTCCTTTCCCAAACCTCTCCGCCCTCTCATTCTCTTTCTACTCCACTGATCTTCCCTGTATAATTAAGATAGCCAGTCCAACCCCACTTCATCAACTTCTTTCCTCTATTTTGCTCTGGCCCTGATAATTTCAGAATTATACAGGAATAGTTAACTTCTGTCTTTCCGAACACAGAGATCAAGATTGATGTAAAATGAGAAAAACTCTACATTGGAATACACTGAAGGCAACACCGACTGCTTCTGCAGATGATGACTCTGCCTTGTAAATTTTTTTCTTAACATTTGCAATTAAAATGAATTTCTCCAAAAATCCTATGTTTACATAAAATGACAACAGGAGACAGAGATTACTGAGACAGTGAGAAAACACTTCATACGATGATGAGGTCGAATGGCTTTCTGTTGGCTTCTAGCAATTCTCTGGTTACTCCCACCCACCATCACCCCTGGAAATGTGTGCAGCTCCATGGGTCTGATTCGATGAGACCAGTCATACAGGTTCTCAGTCTCCAGGCTTCTTTTCATTCGATATTATTTGCCATGTTGCTGCAGATTAACAAGCCTGTTTGGGATGCTCTCAATCCATTTTCATCATGGTCTCTTTTTCTCTGTTTTGTAGCTATGACAGCATTGGAAATGAGAAATCAATTATTTGTCACTGAATTCATCTTTTTGGGATATTCCAACCACTCCAACCTACAGGACTGGCTCTTCCTGCTCTTTCTGGTCATTTACCTGACCAGTCTCCTGGGGAACATGCTCATAATAGTGGCCACCAGGGTCAGTCCTGCTCTCCACACTCCAATGTACTTTTTCCTCAGCAATTTGAGCTTCTTGGACGTCTGCTACACATCCACCACCCTCCCAGTACTGCTGGTGAACTTCTTCTGGGAGAAGAAGGCCATTTCTTATGAGGGCTGCCTTTCCCAGATCTTCTTCTTGGTGACAAGTGCTGAGACAGAAGGCGTCTTACTGGATGTGTGTCCAGTGTGACTGCTGTGTGGCCACCTGCCATCCTCCTCAGTACCCAGTCATCATGAGTGTGAAGGTCTGTGTTGGCCTGGTGACTGGGTCCTGGCTGTGTGGGCTGGTGAATTTGGTCATACACACTGTGCTGGCCATCACACTCACTCTGTGTGGGCCCCAGGAGTTCAGCCACTTTCTCTGTGACACCCCATTGCTTCTGAAGCTCTCCTGCTAAGACACATCTGTCAACGAGTCTGCGCTCCACGTGGTCAGTGCCACCATGGGGCTTAGCCCCTGCCTCTTCACTGCAGGCTCCTATGCACTCATCATGGTGGCCATCCTGGGGATTCCCTCTGCCCATGGCAGGAGGAAGGCCTTCTCCACCTGTGCGTCCCCCCTCACTGTCATGTTGGTCTTCTATGGAACAGCCAACTTTTACTATGTCAGGCCCAGAGAAGGCTGGACACGGACACCCTGGTCTCTCTGCTCTTCTGTGTGGTGAGCCCCCTGTTGAGCCCCGTCATTCACAGCCTGAGAAGCAATGAGGTCCAGAGTGCCCTGAGGAAGCTGGCTGGAGAATATGCATCCCTTTGCACGATCAAAGTCTAGACCAATTTTCAAACTGGAGTATACAGTCATCTGAAAAAAGATGCCTCACAGGGACTTGTAGGCACCTGGTTAGAGAGTCTGTATTTGGAGCTTCAACTCCCACTCCCGCTTTTAAAATCTCTGAGACTCCTTTCTCTCCTCTTTTTTCACAAACACCCTTTTCCCACTTTCAGGTTCAAGTGTGTCGGACACCTTGTTTGGGTGTTGAGCACCATCTCTGTCTTTCTGTGTTCTCCCCACACCAGAGGGACAGAAAGTACGAGAACCTCGTTTCCCACACTCCTCTGCCAGCAGACCTCCATTTTAGGAGGTTCTGTCAAGATCAGCCAAACACTAGGCAGAGAGGAAGAAAGAAAAGGAAGAAAGCGGGTTCTTTTGGATCCCATAGCAGCAGCAGCAAACCAGCCCTGTAGAGGCAGGAACTAATCTCCTTGGTGCCAGGAGCTGTGTGTGCAGGCTCCTAGACAGCTGTTCCTAAATGTGGGTCACAGTAGCGTGGAATGAGCGTCTCTTTCCAGGGAAGTTAGGGTTTCCATATATAGAGTGGTGTCACCTGCCCTATTTTTCTTTTTTCTTCGAGATCTCCCAACCATTATATAATGTTTTTCTGTGTCAACTTCCTCTACCCTGAGCCATCAAGAGTCATTCTTCATCTCTACCTGACCATGGTGGCACTGACCACAATAGTGGTTTCCATCAGAGATGGTTCTAGATAACAGATCTGAGGATGTAGGTTGGATGTCTGACCTCAGGGAATTGAATATGTTGATGATGTCACAGCCCATGGGAAAGGAGACCTGATAATTCCTGGTGTGTAATTACCCAACAGAGACTTTAAGTTTTCGTGGCCTGAAATCCAATGTCTATGGAAAACTGAGCTTTGGAATAACACCATCGACCTTCAGGGTGGGAATGAACATTACAACATGACTACAGACTGCTGTTACTGACTGGAGTGGGAGACTTACAGAATGAAAATGATAGGTTCAAGCATTATATTCCTCCTTCAAGTCAGGTTCAGATCATCAGAAATATTTTCTCTCTGGAAACTGATAAAGGTTAATGTCATAATAAAACATCCAATTCTCCAAATTGCAGAAGTACAAAGAAAATTATAAATCCACAATTTTTCCAGGTCTCTCTTACGTCAATTAGGACATTAATGGGGGAATGATTGAGACCCTGTTAATTAGAATGGCAAAATACCAGTGGGACTAGACAAATCTCAGAGACTTGAACCCTGAAATATCCATTAACCCTCTTTGCTGTCAGAAGCACCCCCCCTCCCCCGAGGAGACTAGCTTTCCCTAAATTGAAGACCCTATGGTGACTCTACCTGGGCAGTTGTCATTTTTTTTTAAGAGAGAGTGAGAGAGGAGAGGAGAGGAGAGGAGAGGGAGAGAGAGAGAGAGAGAGAGAGAGAGAGAGAGAGAGAGAGAGAGAGAGAGAGAGAGAGACAGAGACAGAGAGAGAGAGAGAGAATTTTTAATATTCATTTTCTAGTTCTCAGCGGACACAACATCTTTGTTGGTATGTGGTGTTGAGGATCGAACCTGGGCCATACGCGTGCCAGGCAAGTGCACTACTGCTTGAGCCACATCCCCAGCCCAATTGTCTTTAAGATGCTCATCCACCATCCCACATTGTCACCAGACTCTTAATTGGGGTCTGATCTTAGATGGCCTCAGGTAAGAGTATAAAATATAGCCCAGGAGAGTATAAGGGTCACACCAAAATAAAAGGTAAATATTTTACTGTATTTTGTTAATAGGAGCCTTAAGAATATATAAGAGAATTTGTTTGAGTCTTCTAGACCAAAGAAGTCAGGAAATATTGCTGGATCATCTTGAATTCAGTCACAGGGATGTAATCACCAGAAATGTTAGGGCCAAGGATTTTCCTGAGCCAAGGGGAGTGGCTATTAGACTCTCTTTGGTTGATGGACTGAAATCTGGACTCAGTGTTTGCTTAAGTTCAATGACCAATATGATCCTGAAATAATGGAGAGGATGGTGTCAGAAATAAATAAGGTGTTGTATGTCGTGTTATGTGACCCCTTCCCTGGCCTCACAGCTGTATCTGGAGGAGGGCCTGGAGCACCAGCATTCGCCAAGGCCTCGTGAACATGCGTTCAGAAGGCAGCACCAGATCCTTGTGAAACCCGCAGCCGCTGTCCTCGGCAGCCTGGGAAGACATTAACAGATGGCATCGTTGAAATGGGCTCTCTGATTTCAGTGAGAATAAGGGGACCCCGAAGTAGAAGAGGCCATGTAGTGGAGCAGTGATCAGAACATTTGAATCTGTAAAGATTTTTGACAGTGGTAAATGATCGTGGTATTTATAGATGGGAAAATATGGGCACTCTCCTAGAATAGTGTCTGTCCCATGTAATGTGAAACTCTTCTTTCCACACTTCATTGGTACAATGTAGTGGGCCATAATGGTGGGATTTGCTGACACATATTTGAACATGCACACACAATAACCGTGAACTTTGGCCAATATCATTCCAATATTTTCCTTTTCCTCACCTCCTCCCCTGGTGCCTTGACTCTACTGATCTTCCTTCAACTTTCATAATGAGACTCCCTTCCCAACTTTCCTTCCTTTTCCCCCTCTAGCTTTAACAGAGGAAAAACATCCATTCGTCCACTGCTGTCACCTCGGCTGGTTCATGGGCATGTATGTGTCATTATAGTATGATGACTTTGATCCCCTGTGATAAATACCAAGCAGAGGTAGAGCTAGATCGCAGGGTGGTCCATGGCTACTCCTGAGGAGCCTCCATCCCGATTTCCATGGTGGTTGTGCTGATTTACATGCCCATCAACAGGGTGAGAGTGCTCCTTTCTCTCCAATTCTCTCCTTGTCACACTCGTTTCTGTTTGTATTCTTGGTGGTTGCCTTTGTCACTGAAGTGAGATGAAATCTCAGGGTAGTCTTGACTTGCAAGTACTTTCGTATATTTGTTGGCCACTCACATATTTTCTTCTAAGACGTGTCTGTTTAGTTCATTTAGTTTCCCATTTGGTAATTGGGTTGTTTGATAATTGGGTTATTTAATAATTGTGGGTTTGATGTTAACTTTTTTGAGTTCTTTATTAATATTCTGAATATTCATTCTCTTTTAGAAGAGCACCTCATAAAGATTTTCCCCCTTTCCGTAAGTTCTCTCTTCATATTCTAATTGTCTTCTTTGCTGTGCAGAACCTTCTTAATTTGATGCCATCTTATTAGCTAACTTTTGGTATTATCTCCTGAGCTTTGGCATCCTATTGAGAAAGTCATTGCCTCTGCCTGTAGGTTGTTGTATTGACTTTGTTTTTCTTAGAAACTGCATAATTTCTGGTCTAGTGCCTGGGTCTTTAAGGCATTTTGAGTTGATTTTTTGCAGAAAGAGCGATAGTTCAGGTCTCATTTTTCTGCATTTGGACAGGGGTGTAGAAGGACTGTTTCAGAGAGTAGATGATAAAGACTGGGGTGTAGAAGAACTGTTGCAGAGAGCAGAAGTTGGAGACTGAGGTGCAGAAGGACTGTTACAGAAAGCAGAGTTTGGAGACTTGGGTGCACAAAGATCGTTGGAGAGAGCAGAGTTTTCAGACTGAGGTGCAGAAGGACTGTTGCAGAGAGAAGATGTTGGAGACTGGGATTCAGAATGACTGTTGCAAAGAGCAGAGGTTGGAGACTGGGGTGAAGAAGGATCGTTGCAGAGTGCAGAGGTTGGAGACTGGTGTGCAGAAGGACTGTTACAGAGAGCAGAGTTTGGAGACTTGGTTGCAGAATGATCTTACAGAAAGAAGAGTTTGGAGACTGAGGTGCAGAAGAACTGTAACAAAGAGCAGAGTTTGAAGACTGTGGTGCAGAAGGACTGATACAGAAAGCAGAGGTTGGAGACTAGGGTGCAGAAGGACCATTACAGAGTGCAGAATTTGGAGACTGCGGTACAGAAGGACTGTTACAGAGAGCAGAGTTTGGAAATTGGGGAGCAGAAGGACTGTTTCAGAGAACAGAGGTTGGAGACTGGGTTTCAGCAGGACCGTTGAAGAAAGCAGAGTTTGGAGACTGGGTTTGAGAAGGAATGTTACAGAGAGCAGAGTTTGGAAACTGGAGTGCAGAAGGACCTTACAGAGAACAAAGGTTGGAGACTGGGGTGCAGAAGGAGTGTTAAGGAGAGGAGACGTTGGAGACTGGGGTGCAGAAGGATCGTTGCAGAGAGCAGAGGTTGGAGACTGGGGTGCATAAGGACGGTTGCAGAGACCAGAGGTTGGAGACTGATGTGCACAAAAACTGTTACAGAGAGCAGAGTTTAAAGAGTGATGTGCAGAAGGATCGTTGAAGACAGCAGAAGTTGGAGATAGAGTTGCAGAAGAATCATTGCAGATAGCAGATTTGGAGACTGGGCTACAAAAGGATCGTTACAGAGAGCAGAGGTCGGAGACTGGGCTGCAGAAGGACTGTTACAGAGAGAACAGATTAAAGACTGGGGTGCAGAAGGAATGTTGCAGAAAGCAGAGGTTGGAAACTGGGGTGCAGAAGGACTGTTTGAGAGAGCACAGTTTGAAGAATGAGATGCAGAAGGACTGTTACACAAAGAAGACGTTGGAGATTGGTGTGAAGAATTATGATACAGAAAGCTGGGGTGGGAGCCTGGGGTGCAGAAGGACCGTTAAAAGAGCAGAGGTTGGAGACTAGCATTCAGAAAGACTGTTTCAGAGAGCAGAATTTGGAGACTGGAGTGCAGAATGCCTGCTACAGAGCAGATGTTTGAGACTGGGATGCAGAAGGACTGTTACAGAGAGCAGACTTTTGAGGCTGGGTTTCAGAAGGACTGTTATAGAAAGCAGAGTTTTGAGGCTGGGTTGTAGAAAGATCTTACAGAGAGCAGAGGTTGGTGACTGAGGTGCAGGACGACTGTTACAGCTAGCAGTGGTTGAAGACTGGAATGCAGAAGGATCCTGCAGAGAATACAGGTTTAAGCCTGAGGTGCAGAAGGACTGTTACAGAGAGCAGAAAATGGAGACTGAGGTGCAGAAGGACGGTTACAGAGAGCAGAGTTTGGTGAGAGGTGCAGAAGGACTGTTACAGAAACAAAGGTTGGAAATTGGGTTGCACAGGGACCGTTACAGAGAGCAAAGGTTGGAGACTGTGGTATACAAAGACTGTAAAAGAGAGCAGAGGTTGGAGAATATGGTTCAGAAGGACTTTTAAAGAGAGCAGATGTTTTACTGGGGTGCAGAAGGACTGTTACATAGAGCAGAGGTTGAAGACTGGGTTGTAGAAGGACTCTTGAAGAAAGCAGAGGTTGGAGACTTGGGTGCAGAAGGACTGTTGCAGAGAGCAGAATTTGGAGACTGAGGTGCAGAAGGACTATTACAGAGAGCAGAGTTTAGAGACTGGGGTGCAGAAGGGCTGTTGCAGATAGCAGAGGTTGAAAACTGGGGTAAAAAAGGACTGTTGCAGGGAGCAGGTGTTGGAAGCATGGGTGCAGAAGGACTATTGCAGAGAGTAAAATTTGGAGACTTAGGTGCAGAAGACCGTTGCAGATAGAAGAGGTTGGATACTGGGGTGCAGAAGGACTGATACAGAAAGCAGAGTTTGTTTACATGGGTGCAGAAGGACCGTTACAGAGAGCAGAGGTTTGAGACTGCAGTGCAGAAGGACTGTTACAGAGAGCAGAGGTTAAAGACTGGGGTGAAGAAGGATTGTTGCAGAGAGCAGAGGTTGCAGAGTGAGTTGCATACGGACTGTTATAGAAAGTAGAGTTTGGAGACTGTAGTGCTGGAGCACTGATACAGAAAGCAGAGTTTTGAGACTGTGGTGAAGAAGGACCCTCACAGAGAACAGTGGTTGAAAACTGCGGTACAGAAGAACTGTTGTTGAGAATAAGGTTGGAGACTGGGGTGCAGAGGGACCATTGCAGAGAGCAGAGGTTGGAAACTTGGGTGCAGAAGGAATGTTACAGAGAGCAGAATTTGGAAACTGGGGTACAGAAGGATCTTCCAGAGAGCAGAGGTTGGAGACTGGGTTGTAGAGAGACTGTTGCTGAGCAGACATTGGAGACTGGGGTGCAGAAGGATCGTTGCAGAGAGCAGATTATGGAGACTGGGGTATAAAAGGACTCTTCCAGAGAGCAGAGGTTGTAGTCTGGGGTGTAGAAGGACTTTTTCAGAAAGTAGTTGTTGAAGACTGAGGTGCAGAAGGACTGTTTCCGAGAGCAGAGTTTGGAAACAGGGATGCAGAAGGACTGATACAGAGAGCAGAGATTGGACACTGAGGTGCAGAAGGAATGTTACAGAGAGCAGAGGTTGGAGACTGGGGTGCAGAAGGACTGATACCGAAAGTAAAGGTGAGATACTGGGGTCCAAAAGGAACGTTACAGAGAGCAGAGGTTGGAGACTGCAGTACAGAAGGTCTGTTACAGAGAGAAGATGATGCAGTCTGTGGTGCAGAAGGACTGTTGCAGAGAACAGAAGTTGGAGACTGGGGTGCATTAGGACCATTACTGAGAGCAGGGGATAAAGACTAATGTGCAGAAGGATTGTTACAGCGAGCAGAGGTTGGAGACTTGTGTGCAAAAAATCTTATACAGAGCATAGTTTGGAAACTGGGGTGCAGAAGGACTGTTGCAGAGAGAAGTGGTTGGAGACTGGGGTGCACAAGCATCATTACAGAGAGTAACTGTTGGAGAGTGGGGTGAAGAATGCCTCTTACAGAGAGTAGTGGTTGAAGACTGGGGTGCAGAAGGCCTGTTACAGAGAGCAGAGATTGGAGACTGGGGTGCCTACGGAGTGTTTCAGTGAGCAGAGTTTGCAGACTGGGTTTAAAAGGGTCCTACAGAAAGCAGAGGTTGGAGACTGATGTACAAAAGGACTGTTACACAGAGCAGAGTTTGGAGACTGGGGTGCAGAAGGATTGTTGCAGAGAGCAGAGTTTTCAGACTGAGGTACAGAAGATCTGTTGCAGAGAGCAGATGTTGGAGACTGGGTGCACATGGACTGTTGCAGCGAGCATAGGTTGGAGACAGGGTGCAGATGGATTGTTGCAGAGAAAAGAGGTTGGAGACTAGGGTCCAGAAGGACAGATACAGAGAGCAGAGTTTGAAGACTGGGTTGAAGAAAGCCTGTTACAGAGAGCAGAGCTTTGAGACTGGGGTGCACGAGGACTGTTACAGAGAGCAGAGTTTGGAGATTGGGTTGCAGAAGGATCTTACAGAGAGCAGAGGTTGGAGACTGAGGTGGAGAAGCACTGTTACAAAGAGTAGAGTTTGGAGATTGAGTTGCAGAAGGATCGTAGCAGAGAGCAGAGCTTGGAGACTGGGGTGCAGAAAGACTGTTTCAGAGAGCAAAGGTTTTAGACTTGGGTGTAGAAGGACTGTTACAGTTAGGAGAGGTAGGAGATTGGGATCCAGAAGGAGCCTTAGAGAGAGCAGTGGTTGGGGACTGCAGTAAAGAAGGACTGTTATAGAGAGCAGAGTTTGGAGACTTGGATGGAAAAGAACTGTTGCAGAGAGTAGATGTTGGACACTATGGTGCAGAAGGACTGATGCAGAGAACAGAGGTTAGAGACTGGGGTGCAGAAGGACCGTTGAAGAGAGCAGAGGTTGGAGACTGGGGTGCAAGGATCTCCCAATGAGCAAAGGTTGGAGACTGGGGTGCAGAAGGATTGTTGCAGAGAGCAGTGGTTGGAGACTGGGTTGCAAAAGGACTGTTGCAGAGAGCAAGGAAAGAGTCTTAGGTTCATAAGGACTCTTACAGAGACAAGAGGTTGGAGACTGAGGTCCTGGACTGATATAGAAAGCAGAGGTTGGAGACTGGGGTGCAGAAGAACCGTTACAGAGAGCATAGATTGGAGACTGGGGTACAAAAGGACTTTTACAGAAAGCAGAGATTGAAGACTGGGGAGCAGAAGGACTGTTGCAAGAACAGAGGTTTAAGACAGGGTTGAAGAAGGACCATTGCGGAGAGCAGAGTTTGGAGACTGAGGTGCAGAAAAAGTGTAACAGAGAGCAGAGTTTGGAGACTGCAGTGCAGAAGAACTGTTACAGAGAGTAGAGTTTGGAGACTGGGTACCGAAGCATATTACAGCGAGCAGAGGTTGGAGACTGAGGTTAAGAAGGACTGCTGCAGAGAGCAGTATTTGGAGACTGGGGTGTAGAAAGATTGTTACAGAGAGTATAGGTTGGATACTGGGGTTCAGAAGGACTTGTGCATAGAACAGAAGTTGGAGATTTGGGTGCAGAAGGAATTGTTGCAGAGAGCAGAGGTTGGAGACTTAGATGCAAAACGACTGTTATAGAGAGCAGAGGATTGAGACAGAAGTGCAGAAGAAATGATTCAAGAAGCAGAGGTTGAATCCTGGGGTACAGGAGGACCATTAGAGAGAGCAGATTTTGGAGTCTTTATTACAGAAGGACTCTTACAAACAGCAGAGGTAGGAGACTGGGGTGCAGAAGGACTGTTGCAGAGCGTAGATGATGGAGACTGGGGTCCAGAAAACCTGTAGCAGAGAGCAGACGTTAGAGACTAAGGTACAGAAGTACAATTACACAGAGCACAGTTTGGAGACTGGGGTGCAAAAGGACTGATACAAAAAGCAGAGTTTGGAGATTTGGGTGCAGAAGTATCCTTACAGAGAGCAGAGTTTCGAGAATGCAGTACAGAAGGACTCTTACAGAGAGCAGAGTTTGGAGACTGGGGTGGAGAATGACTGTTGCAGATAGCAGATGTTGGAGACTGTGGTGAAGAAGGAATGTTGCAGAGATCAGAGGATGGAGAAGGGTGCGCAAAGACTGTTGCAGAGAGCAGAGGTTGCAGACTGAGTTTCAGAAGAACTCTTACAGATGGCAGAGTTTGGAGACTGTGGTGCAAAACGACTGATACAGAAAGCAAAGGTTGGATACTGGGGTGCATAAGGACCCTTACGGAGAACAGAGGTTGGAGACTGCGGTACAGAACGACTGGTACCGAGAGAAGAGGTTGGAGACTGGGGTGCAGAAGAACTGATGTAGAGAACAGAGGTAGGAGGCTGGGGTGAAGACGGATCCTTGAGTCGAGCAGTGTATGGAGACTGGGGTATAGAAGGACTGTTGCAGAAAGCAGAAGTTGAAGACTGGAGTGTAGAAGGACTGTTGCAGAGAGCAGACGTTGGAGACTGGGGTGCAGAAGGATCGTTTGGGCGAACAGAGTATGGAGACTGGGGTGTAGAAGGACTGTTAGAGAGAGCAGAGTTTGGAGACTGGGTTGTCGAAGGACTGTTTCAGAGAGCAGATGTTGGAGACTTGGGCACAGAAGGACTGTTGCATAGAGCAGAGATTGGAGACTGAGGTACAGAAGGACTGTTACAGAGAGTAGAGTTTGGAGACTGGGGTGCAGATGGATTATTGCAGAGAGCAGTGTTTTCAGACTGAGGTACAGAAGAACTGTTGCATAGAGCAGATGTTGGAGACTGGGGTTCAGAAGGACTGTTGCAGCGAGCAGAGGTTTGAGACTGGGTTGTCAAAGGATCTTCTCAGAGAGAAGAGGTTGGACACTGAGGTGCAGAAGGATTGTTGCCGAGAGCAGAGGTTCGAGACTGGGGTGCAGAAGGATCAGTACAGAGAGCAGAGTTTGGAGACTGGGGTGCAGAAGGAATGTTGCAGTGAGCAGATGTTGGAGACTTGGGTGCAGAAGGACTGTTGCAGAAAGCAGAGGTTGGAGACTCGGGTGCAGAAGGACTGTTGCAGAGAGCAGAGGTTAAAGACTGGGGTGCAGAAGGACAGTTACAGATAGCAGAATTTGGAGACTGGGGTGCAGATGAACTGATACAGAGAGCAGAGGTTGGAGACTGGAGTGCAGAAGGCCTGTTACAGAAAGCACAATTTGGATTCTGGGGTGATGAAGGACTGTTACAGAGAGCACAGGTTGGAGACTGGGGTTCACAAGGACTGTTGCAGCTAGCAGAGTTTTCAGACTGAGATGCAGAAGGCCTGTTACAGAGAGCAGAGGATGGAGACTGGGGTGAAGAAAGACTCTTACAGGGAGCAAATTTTGCAGACTGGGTTTCAGAAGGGTCTTACAGAGAGCAGAGGTAGGAGACAGACATTCAGAAAGACTGTTACAGAGAGCAGAGGTTGGAGACTGGGGTGCAGAGGAATTGTTGCAGAGAGAAAATTTTTCAGACTGAGGTACAGAAGAACTGTTGCAGAAAGCAGATGTTGGAGACTGGGGTGCAGAAGGATCGTTGCAGAGAGCAGAGGTTGGAGACTGGGGTGCAGAAGGCCTGTTACAGAGCAGAATTTGGAGACTGGGGTGCAGAAGGATCTTACAGAGAGCAGAGTTTTGAAACTGAGGTGCACAAACACTGTTACAGAGAGTAGAGGTTGGAGACTGAGGTGCAGAAGGATCCTTGCAAAGAGCAGAGGTTGGAGACTGAGGTGCAGAAGGATTATTACAGAAAGAAGAGGTTGGAGACTGGGGTGCAAAAAAACTTTTGCTGAGAGCAGAGGTTTTAGAATGGGGTTTAGAAGGACTTTTGCAGTGAGTAGAGGTTGGAGATTTGGGTCCAGAATGACTGTTACAGAGAGCACAGTGTGGAGACTGGGGTGGAGAAAGACTGTTGCAGAGAGCAGATGCTGGAGACTGGGGTTCAAAAGGAAAGTTGCAGAGAGCAGAGGATGGAGACTGGGGTGCAGAAGTATCCTTGGGGTGAGCAGAGTATGGAGAATGGGGTGTAGAAGGACTGTTACAGAGAGCAGAGTTTGGAGACTAGGGTTTAGAAGGACTTTTTCAGAGAGCAGACGTAGGAGACTTGGGTGAAGAAGTATTGTTGAATAGAGCAGAGGATGGAGACTCAGATGCAGAAGACTGTTACAGAAAGCAGATTTTGAAGACTGGGGTGCAGAAGGACTGTTACAGAGAGCAGACTTTGGAGACTGGGTTGCAGAAGGATCGTTGTAGAGAAAGAGTTTGCAGACTGGGGTTCAGAAATATTGTAAGAGAGAACAGAGGTTGGAGACTGTGGTGCAGAAGGACTTTTACTGAGAGCACAAGTTGGAGACTGAGGTGCAGAGAATGTTGCAGAGAACAAATTTAGGAGACTGGGGTGCAGAAGGAGTGTTGCAGCGAGCAGATGTTGGAGACTGAGGTGCAGAAGGACCATTACAGAGAGCAGAATTGGAGACTGGGTTACAGAGGAGTGTTACAGAGAGCAGAGGTTGGAGACAGGTGTGCAGAAAGATCTTACAGGAAGCATAGGTTGGAGACTGGGGTGCAGAAAGACTGTTGCTGATAGAAGAGGTTGGAGACTGGGGTGGAGAAGGATCATTGAATAGAGAAGAGTTTGGAGACTGGGGGCAAAAGGCCTGTTACATACAGCAGAGTTTGGAGACTGGGTTGAAGAAGGCCTGTTACAGAGAGCAGTTCTTGGAGACTGGTTTGCAGAAGGACAGTTACAGAGATCAAAGTTTGGAGACTGGGTTGCATAAGAATCTTACTGAGAGCAGAGGTTGAGAATGAGGTACAGAAGGACTGTTAGAGAGAGCAGAGGTTGGAGACTGAGGTGCAGAAAGATCTTTGGAGAGAGCCGTGTTTAGAGACTGCAGTGTAGAAGGACTGATACAGAAAGCAGAGGTTTAAGACTGGGGTGCAGAAGGATCCTTACAGAGAACAGAGGTTGCAGACTGAAAGACTCTTACAGAGAGCAGACGTTGGAGACAGGGGTGCAGAATGACGGTTGTAGAGAACAGCGGTTGGAGAATGGTTTACAGAAGGACCATGCAGAAAGTAGAGGTTGGAGACTGGGTTTCAGAAGGATCATACAGAGAGCAGAGTTTTTAAACTGAGGTGCAGAAGGACTGTGACAGAGAGAAGAGGTTGGAGATTGTGGCGCTGAAGCACTGTAGCAGAGAGCAGAGGTTGGAGTATGAGGTGCAGAAAGACTATTACAGAGAGCACAGGTTGGAGACTGCGGTGCAGAAAAACTGATACAGAAAGCAGAGTTTGAAGACTGGGGTGCAGAAGGCCCCTTACAGAGAGCAGACGTTGGAGACTGGGGTGAAGAAGGACTGTTGCAGAGAGTAGAGGATGGAGACTGGGGTGCAGAAGGACTCTTGCAGAGAGCAGAGTTTGAAGACTGGTTGCAGAAGGACTGTTTCAGAGAGCAGAGGTTGCAGAGTGAGGTGCAGAATGACAGTTACAGAGAGCAGAGTTTGTAGACTGTGGTGCAGACGGACTGATACAGAAAGTAGAGGTGGGAGACTGGGTTGCAAAAGGACCCTTACAGAGAACAGAGGTTGGAGACTGCAGTACAGAAGGACTATTGTAGAGAACAAATTTGGAGACTTGGGTGCAGAGGTACCAATGCAGAGAGCAGAGGTTGGAGACTGGGGTTCAGAAAGAGTGTTACAGAGAGCAGAGTTTGGAGACTGAGGTGAAGACGGACTGTTACAGAAATCAGAGGTTGGAAATTGGGGTGTAGAAGGACCCTTACAGAGAGCAGAGTTTGGAGACTTCCGTACAGAAGGACTATTACACAGAGCAGATCTCGGAGACTGCGGAGCAGCAGGAGTGTTGCAGAGGACAGAAGTTGGAGACTGGGGTGGAGAAGGAATGTTACAGAGAGCAGAGTTTGGAAACTGGAGTGCAGAAAGATCTTACAGAGATCAGAGTCTGGAGACTGTGGTGCAGAAGGACTGTTGCACAGAGCAGAAGTTGGAGACTGGGGTCAAGAAGGATCGTTGCACAGAGCAGAAGTTGGAGACTAGGGTCCAGAAGGATCGTTGCAGAGAGCAGATTTTAGAGACTGAGGTGCAGATGGACTGTTACAGAGAGAAGAGTTTAGAGACTGAGGTGCAGAAGGACAATTACAGAGAGCAGAGTTTGGAGACTGGTATGCAGAATGAGTGTTACAGAGAGCAAAGTTTGGAGACTGGGGTTCAGATGGATCTTACAGAGAGCAGAGTTTGGAGACTGGGGTGCAAAAGGAACGTTGCAGAGAGCAGTTGTTGGAGACTGGGATGCAGAAGATTCGTTGCAGAGAGAAGAGGTTGGAGATTGGAGTGCATAAGGATTTTACAGAGAGCAGAGGTTCGTGACTAGGTTGCAGAAGAACTGTTGCCGAGAGCAGAGGTTGGAGACTGGGGTGGAGAAAAATCATTGCAGAGAGAAGAGGTTGGAGACTGGGGATCTGAAGGCCTGTTACAGAGAGCAGATTTGAGCCTGGGTTGCAAAAATCCTGATATAGAGAGCAGAGGTTGGAAACTATTCTGTAGAAGGACTGTTACAGAGAGCAGAGTTTGGAGACTGGGTTGCAGAAGGGTCTAAAAGAGAGCAGAGGTAGGAGACTGAGGTGCAGAAGGATCGTTGCAGAGAGCAAAGTTTTTAGACTGAGTTGCTGAAGGACTGTTGCAGAGAGCAGATGTTGGAGCCTGGTGTGCAGAAGGACTGTTACAGAGAGCAGAGTTTGGAGACTGGGTTGGAAAAGGATCCTAAAGAGAGCAGAGGTTGAAGAATCAGGTGCAGAAAGACTGATACAGAGGGTAGATATTAAAGACTGAGGTGCAGAAATAACATTGCAGAATACAGAGTTTTGAGACTGAGATGTACAAGGATTGTTACAGAGAGCAGAGGTTGGAGACTGGGATGCAGAAAGACTGTTGCAGATAGCGGATTTTGGAGACTAAGGGGCATAAGGACTTTTATAGAGAGCAGAGGTTGGAGCCTGGGGTGCAGAAGGACTGATACAGAAAGCAGAGATTAAAGTCTTGGGTGCAGAAAGACTGTTACCCAGAACAGAGGTTTGATTCTGCAGTACAGGAGGACTGTTACAGAGAGCACAGGTTGGAGACTGTGGTACAGAAGATCTGTAAAAAAGAGCTGTTCTTGGTAACTTGGCTGCTGAAGGACTGTTTCAGAGAGCAGATGTTGTAGACTGGGGTGGAGAAGAACTGTTGTAGAGAGCAGAGGTGGGAGACTGCGTTGCATTAATACTGTTACAGAGAACAGAGGTTGGACACAGCGGAGCAGAAGGATCTTACAGAGAGCAGAATTTGGAGACTGAGGTGCAGACGGACTGTTAAAGAGAGCAGAGTTTGGAGACTGAGGTGTAGATGGACTGTTAAAGAGAGCAGAGTTTGGAGACTGAGGTGTAGATGGACTGTTACAGAGAGCAGAGGTAGAAGACTGGGGTGCAGAAGGTTCGTTCAAGACAGCAGAGTTTTCAGGCTGAGGTGAGAAGGACTGTTGCAGAGAGCATATGCTGGAGACTGGGGTGCAGAAGGACTGTTGCAGAGAGCAGAGGTTGGAGACAGGTTTGTAGAAGGACTTTTACAGAGAGCAGAGTTTGGAGATTCTGGTGCAGAAGGACTGTTACAGGAAGCAGAGTTTGGAAATTGGGATGCAGAAGGACAGTGAAAGGGAGAAGAGGTTAAAGACTGCAGTATAGGACTGTTACCAATAGCAGAGGTTGGAGACTGGGGTGCAGAAGGACTGTTACAGAGAGCAGAGTTTGGAGACTGAGGTGTAGAAGGAGTGTTACAGAGAGCAGAGTTTGGAGTCTGAGGTGCAGAAGGACTGTTACAGAAAGCAGAGGTTGGAAATTGGGGTGTATAAGGACCGTTACAGAGAGCAGATGTTGGAGACTGCGGTACAGAAGGACTGTTACTCAGAGCAGATCTCGGAGACTGGGGAGCAGAAGGACTGTTGCAGAGGAAAGAAGTTGGAGACTGAGGTGGACAAGTAATGTTACAGAGAGCAGAGTTTAGTAACTGGAATGCAGAAGGATCTTACAGAGAGCAGAGGTTGGAGACTGTGGTGCAGAAGGACTGTTGCACAGAGCAGAAGTTGGAGACCGGGGTCCAGATGGATCGTTGCAGAGAGTAGATTTTAGAGACTGAGGTGCAGATGGACTTTTATAGAGAGCAGAGTTTGGATACTGAGGTGCAGAAGGAAAGTTACAGAGATCAGAGTTTGGAGACTGTTGTGCAGAAGGAGTGTTACAGAGAGCACAGGTTGGAAACTGCGGTTGAGACGGATCTTACAAAGAGCAGAGTTTAGATACTGGGTTGGAAAAGACTGTTGCAGAGTGCAGATGTTGGAGACTGGGATGGACAAAAATCGTTGCAGAGAGAAGAGGTTGAAGACTGGAGTGCATAAGAATCTTACAGAGTGCAGAGTTTGGTGACTAGGTTGCAGGAATGTTGCTGAGAGCAGAGGTTGGAGAGTGGGGTGGAGAAAAATCATTGCAGAGAGAAGAGGTTGGAGACTGGGGTTCTGAAGGCCTGTTACAGAGAGAAGAGGTTCTAGACTGGGTTGTAAAATTCCTGTTACAGAGAGCAGAGGTTGGAAACTATTCTGCAGAAGGACTGTTACAGAGAGCAGAGTTTGGAGACTGGGTTGCAGAAGGGTCTTACAGAGAGCAGAGGTAGTAGACTGAGGTACAGAAGGATCATTGAAGAGAGAAGAGTTTTTAGACTGAGTTGCTGAAGGACTCTTGCAGAGAGCAGATGTTGGAGACTTGTGTGGAAAAGGATTGTTACAGAGAGCAGAGGTTGAAGACTGGGGTGAAGAAGGATCGGTGTAAAGAGCAGAGATTGGAGACTGGTGTCCAGAAGGACTGTTACAGAGAGCAGAGTTTGGAGACTGGGTTGGAGAAGGATCTTAAAGAGAGCAGAGGTTAAAGAATAACGTGCAGAAAGACTGTTACAGAGAGTAGATGTTGGAGACTGAGGTGCAGAAGTAACGTTGCAGAGTACAGAGTTTGGAGACTGGGGTGCAGAAGGACTGTTGCAGATAGCGGACTTTGGAAACTGGGGTGCAGAAGGACTGTAATAGAGAGCAGAGTTTGGAGACTGAGGTGCAGAAGGAGTGATACAGAAAGCAGAGATTGGAGTCTGGGGTGCAGAAAGACCATTACAGAGAGCAGAGGTTGGATTCTGCAGTACAGGAGGACTGTTACAGAGAGCAGAGTTTGGAAACTGGGGTGTAGAAGTACTGTAAAAGAGAGCTGATGTTGGTAACTAGGGTGCTGAAGGACTGTTGCAGAGAGCAGAGTTTTGAGACTGGGGTGCAGAAGAACTGTTGCGAAGATCAGAGATTTGAGACTGGGGTGCAGAAGGACTGTTACAGAGAGCAGAGTTTGGAGAGAGCGGTGCAGAAGGATCTTACAGAGAGCAGAATTTGGAGACTGAGTTGCAGAAGGACTGTTGTAGAGATCAGAGGTTGGAGACTGGGGTGCAGTAGGATTATTGCAGAGAGCAGTGGTTAAAGACTGGGGTGCAGAAGGATCGTTGCAGAGAGGAGAGGTTAGAGACCTGCATGTAAAAGGCCTGTTACAGAGAGGAGAGGTTGAAGACTGGGGTGCAGAAGGACTGGTAAACAGACCAGATTTTGAAGACTGGGTTGCTGAAGGATCTTAAAGAGAGCAGAGTTTGGAGACTAAGGTGCAGGTGGACTGTTACAGAGAGCAGTGTTTGGAGACTGGGGTGCAGAAGGATCGTAGAGAGCAGAGGTTTCAGACTGAGGTGCAGAAATACTGTGACAGAACGCAGAGGTTTTAAATCGGGGTGCAAAAGGACCGTTACAGAGAGCAGAGGTTGGAGACTACGGTATAGAAGGACTGTTACAGAGAGCAGAGGTGGGAGACTTGGGTTCAGAAGGACTGTTACAGAAAGCACAGGTTGGAGACTGAGGTGAAGAAGGGTAGACACAGAGAGGAGAGGTTGGAGACTGGGGTTCAGGAGGACTGATACAGAAAGCAGGGGTTGAAGACTGGAGTGCAGAAGGACCTTTACAGAGAGCAGAGTTTGGTGAATGTGGTACAGAAAGACTGTTTCTGAGAGCAGATATTGGAGACTGGGGAGCAGAAGGACTTTTGCAGAGGACAGAGTTTGGAGACTGGGGTGCCGCAGGACCCTTGCAGAAAGCCTAGGTTGGCGACAAGGATGGAGAAGGAGTGTTAGAAAGAGCAGAGTTTGGAAACTGAAGTGCAGAAAGATGTTACAGAGAGCATAGGTTGGAGACTGTGGTGCAGAAGGACTGTTGCAGAGAGCAGACGTTGGAGACTGGGGTCCAGAATGATCGTTGCAGAGAGCAGAGTTTGCAGACTAGGATGCAGAAGGCTGTTGCAGAGAGCAAAGGTTGGATACTGAGGTGCAGAACGACTGTTACGGAGAGTAGATGTTAGAGACTGGGGTTCAGATGGATCTTATAGAGAGCAGAGGTCGGAGAATGAGGTGCAGAAAGTTTTTAACAGACAGAAGAGGTAGGAGACTGGGTTCAGGAGGTTCGTTTCAGAAAACAGAGTTTTCAGACTGTGGTGCAAAAGGACTGTTGCAGAGACAAGATGTTGGAGACTGGGGTGTAGAAGGACTGTTGCAGAGAGCAGAGGTTGGAGACTAAAATTAAGAATAATCTTTGCAGAGAGAAGAGATTGAATACTGGTGTGCAGAAGGAATGTTACAGAGAGCAGAGTTGGGAGACTGGGTTGGCGAAGGATCCCACAGAGAGCAGAGGTTGGAGACTGAAGTGAAGAAGTAATGTTACAGAGTGTATAGGTTGGAGACTGTGGTGCAGAAAAACCATTGCAGAGAACAGAGTTTGCAGACTGAGGTGCAGAAAGATTGTTACAGTGAGCAGAGTTTGGAGACTGGGGTGCAGAAGGACTGTTGCAGAAAGCAGAGGTTGGAGACTGAAGTGCAGAAGGATTGTTTCAGAGAGCAGATTTTCGAGACTGGGGTGCAGAAGGCCTGTTACAGAAAGCAGAGTGTCTAGTATCGGGTGAAGAAAGAATGTTACAGAGAGTAGAGTTTGGAGAATGCAGTACAGAAGGACTTTTGCAGAGAGCAGAATTTAGAGACTGGGGTGCAGAAGGACTGTTGCAGAGAGCAGAGGTTGGAGACTGAGGTGCAGAAGTCTTGTTACATAGAACAGAGGTTGGAGACTGGGGTGCAGAAGCATCTTACAGAGTGCAGAAGTTGGAGACTGAGTTGCAGTAGTATTTTACAGAGAGCAGAGTTGGGAGAATGAGGTTCAGAAGGACTGTTACAGGCAGCAGACGTAGGAGACTGGGGAGCAGAAAGTTTGTTGAAGACAGCAGAGTTTTCAGACTGAGGTGCAGAAGGACTTTTGCAGAGAGCAGTTGTTGAAGACTGGGGTGCAGAAGGACTGTTGCAGAGAGCAGAGGTTGGAGACTGGGGTTAAGAGGGATGGTTGCAGAGAGCAGAGGTTGGAGACTGGTGTTCAGAGGAACTGTTACAGAGAGCAGATTTTGGAGACTGGGTTTTAGAAGGATTCTACAGAGAGCAGAGTTTGGCGAGTGAAGTGAAGAACGACTGTTACAGAGAGTAAAGGATGGAGACTGGGCTGCAGAAGGACTGTTTTAGAGAGCAGTGGTTGGAGTCTGGGGTGCAGAAGGACTGTTGCAGAAAGCAGAGTTTGGAGACTGAGGTACGGAAGTCCTGTTACAGAGAGAAGAGGTTGGAGTCTTGGTTGCAGAAAGACTGTTGCAGAGAGCAGAGGTTGGATACTGGGTTGAAGATGGATCTTACAGAGAGAATAATTTGGAGACTGAGGTGCAGAAAGACTGTTGCGGAGATCAGAGGTATTAGACTGGGGTGCAGTAGGATCATTGCCGAGAGAAGAGGTTGGAGACTGGGGTGCAGAAGGATCGTTGCACAGTGCAGATTTTAAAGACTGGGGTGCAGAAGGTCTGCTACAGAGAGCAGAGTTTGGAGACTGGCGTGCAGAAGGCCCATTACAGAAAGGAGATGTTGGAAACTCGGGTGCAGAAGGACTGTTATAGAGAGCAGAGTTTGGAGACTGGGTTGCTGAAGAATCTTACATAGAGCAAAGTTTGGAGACTAGGAGCAGGTGGACTGTTACAGAGAGCAGTGTTTGGAGACTGGGGTGCAGAAGGATCGTGCAGAGAGCAGAGGTGTCAGACTGAGGTGCAGAAGGACTGTTACAGAGAGCAGAGGTTAGAGACTGAGATGTGGAAGGACTGTTACAGAGTGCAGAGTTTGGAGACTGAGTTACAAAAGGACTGTTACAGAAAAAAGTGGTTAAAAATTGGGGTGCAGAAGGACCTTAACAGGGACCAGAGTTTGGAGACTGCGGTATAGAACTACTGTAACAGAGAGCAGAGGTTGCAGACTGAGGTGCAGAAAAACTGTTGCAGAGAGCAGACATTGGAGACTGGGGTCCAGAGGATCATTGCAGAGAGCGGAGTTTAAAGACTGGCGTGCAGAAGGAATGCTGCAGAGAGCAGATTTTAGAGAATGGGGTGCAGAAGGACTGGTACAGAGAGCAGAGGTTGAAGACTGAGGTGCAGAAGGACTGTTACAGAGAGCAGAGTTTGAAGACTTGGGTGTAGAACGACTGTTACAGAGAGCATAGGTTGGAGACTGGGGTTCAGATGGATTTTTAGAGAGCAGGGTTTGAAGACTGGGGTTCAAAAAGACTGTTGCTGAGAGCAGTTGTTGGAGACTGGGGTGAAGAAGATTCGTTGCAGAGAGAAGAGTTTGGAGACTGGGGTGCAGAAGTCCTGTTACAGAGAGCAGAAGTTGAAGACTGTTGTGCAGAAGGACAGGTACAAAGTGCAGAGTTTAAAGACGGGGTTGCAGAAGGATCTTACAGAGAGCAGAGTTGGGAGACTGAGGTGCTGAAGGACTGTTACAGAGAGCCGAGGTAGGAGACAGGGGTGCACAAGGGTTTTTGCAAAGAGCAGAGTTTTAAGACTGAGATGCAGAATGACTGTTGCAGAGAGCACATGTTGGTAACTAGTGTGCATAAGGAGAGAGCAGAGGTTTGAGACTGGGGTGGAAAAGGACTGTTGCAGAGAGCAGAGGTTTGAGACTGATGTGTGGAAGTCCTGTTACAGAGCGGAGAGGTTGAAGACTCGGGTGCAGAAGGACTGTTACAGAGAGCAGAGGTTGGATAAAGGGGTGCAGAAGCATCTTCCCAACAGCAGAATTTTAAGACTGAGGTGCAGATGGACTGTTACAGAGAGGAGAGGTTGTAGACAGGGGTGTAGAAAGACAGTTATAGAGAGCATAGTTTGGAGACTGGGTTGCTTAAGGATCTTACAGAGAGCAGAGGTTGGAGACTGAGGTGCAGGTGGACTGTTACAGAGAGCAGTGGTTGGAGACCGAGGTGCAGAAGGACCATGCAGAGAGGAGAGGTGTCAGACTGAGGTGCAGAAGGACTGTTACAGAGAGCAGAGGTTGAAGACTGAGGTGTAAAAGTACTGTTAGAAAGAGCAGAGTTTGCAGAATGAGGTGCAGAAGGACTGTTACAGAAAGCAGATATTGGAAATTGGGGTGTAGAAGGACCGTTACAAAGACCAGACTTTGGTGACTGCGGTACAGAAAAACTGTTACAGAGAGCACAGGTTGGAGACTGGGGTGTAGCAGGATAGACACAGAGAGCAGAGTTTTGAGAGTGGTGTTCAGAAGGACTGATACAGAAAGCAAAGTTTGGAGACTGGGTTGCCGAAGGACTGTTACAGAGAGAAGATGTTGGAGACCTGGGAGCCGAAGGACTGTAGCAGAGGACAGAGTTTGGAAACTGGGGTGCTGCAGGACACTTGCAGAAAGCAGAGGTTAAAGTCTGGTTTGGAGAAGGAATGTTACAGAGAGCAGAGTTTGGAAACTGGAGTGCAGAAGGATCTTACAGAGAGCTGAGTTTGGAGAGTGTGGTGCAGAAGGACTCTTCCAGAGAGCAGAGTTTGGAGACTGGGGTCCTGAACGATTGTTGCAGAGAGCAGAGTTTGAAGACTGGGGTGCAGAAGTACGGTTGCAGAGAGCAGAGGTAGGAGACTGGGCTGCAGAAGGACTGTTGCAGAGAGAAGAGGTTGGAGACTGGGCTGCAGAAGGACTGTTGCAGAGTGCAGATGTTGGAGACTGTGCTGCAGAAGGAATGTTGCAGAGAACAGATGTTGGAGACTGGGCTGTATAGAAGGACTGTTGCAGAGTGCAGATGTTGGAGACTGTGCTGCAGAAGGAATGTTGCAGAGAACAGAGGTTGGAGACTGGGCTGCAGAAGGACTGTTACAGAAAACAGAGATTGGAGACTGGGGTTCAGATGGATCATACAGAGACCAGAGGTTGGAGAGTGTGGTGCAGAAGGACTCTTCCAGAGAGCCGAGTTTGGAGACTGGGGTCCAGAAGGATTGTTGCAGAGAGCAGAGTTTGAATACTGGGGTGCAGAAGTACGGTTGCAGAGAGCAGAGGTAGGAGTCTGGGATGCAGAAGGACTGTTGAGGAGAGCAGAGGATGGAGACTGGAGTGCAGAAGGACTGTTACAGAGAGTAGGGGTAGGAGACTGAGGTGCAGAAGGACTGTTGCAGAGAGCAGACATTGGAGATTGGGCTGCAGAAGGAATGTTGCAGAGATAAGAGGTTGGAGACTGGGCTGCAGAAGGACTGTTTGCAGAGAGCAGATGTTGGAGACTTTGCTGCAGAAGGAATGTTGCAGAGAACAGAGGTTAGAGACTGGGCTGCCGAAGGACTGTTACAGAAAACAGAGGTTGGAGACTGGGGTTCAGATGGATCTTACAGAGAGCAGAGTTTGGAGATTGGGGTGCAAAAGGACTGTTGCAGAGAGCAGAGGTTGGATACTGGGGTGGAGAAGAATCGTTGCAAAGAGGAGAGGTCGAGAATGGGGTGCAGAAGTCCTGTTTCAGAGAGCAGACATTGGAGACTGGCTTGAAGAAGTCTGTTACACAGAGCAGAGTTTGGAGACTGTTGTGTAGAAGGACTGTTACAGAGTGAAGAGTTTAAAGACTGGGTTGTAGAAGGATCTTACCGAGAGCAGAGTTAGGAGAATGGGATGCAAAGGACTGTTACAGAGAGCAGAAGTAGGAGACTGGGGTGCAGAAAGGTCTTTGCAGAGAGCAGAGTTTTAAGACTGAGGGGCAAAAAAAAACTGTTGCAGAGAGTAGATGTTGGAGACTGTGGTGCAGAAGGACTGTTGCAGACAGCATAGGTTGGAGACTTTGGTGAAGAAGGATCATTGCAGAGATCAGAGGTTGGAGACTGGTGTGCAGAAGAACTGTTACAGAGAGCAGAGGTTGGAGACTGGGTTGCAGAAGAATCTTAGAGAGAGCAGAATTTGCAGACTGAGGTTCAGAAGGACTGTTACAGAGAGTAGAGGTTGGAGACTGATTTGCAGAAAGACCCTTGCAGAGCACAGAGTTTGGAGACTGAGATGCAGAAGGATTTTTACAGAGATCAAAGGTTGGAGACTCTTTTGCAGAAGGACTCCGCAGAGAGCAAACGTTGGAGACTGGAGTCAAGAAGGATCATTGCAGGAAGCAGAGTTTGGAAACTGGAGTGTAGACGTACTGTTGCAGAGAGCAGATGTTGGAGACTGGGGTGCAGAAGGACTGTTGCAGAGAGCAGAGTTTGGAGAATGTGGTGCAGAAGGACTGTTTAAGAGAGCAGACGTTGGAGACTTAGGTTCAGAAGGACTGTTACAGAGAGTAGAGGTTGGATACTGGAGTGCAGAAGGACTGTTACAAAGATCAGAGGTTGGAGAGTGGGGTTCAGATGGATCTTACAGAGCCAGAAGTTGGAGACTGTGGTGCAAAAGGACTGTTGCAGAGAGCAGATGTTGGAGACTTTTATGGAGAAGAATCGTTGCAGAGAGAAGATTTTGGAGACTCGGGTGCAGAATGCCGGTTACAGAGAGCAGATTTTTGAGACTGGGTTGCGGAAGTCCTGTTACAGAGAGCAGAGGGTGGAGACTGTTTTGCAAAAGGACGGTAGCATAGTGCAGAGTTTAAAGACTGGGTTGCAGAAGTATTTTAAAGAGAGCAGAGTTGGGAGAATGAGGTGCAGAAGGACTGTTACAGGCAGCAGAGGTAAAATACTGGGGTGCAGAAAGTTCGTTGAATACAGCAGAGTTTTCAGACTGAGGTGCAGAAGGACTGTTGCAGAGAGCAGTTGTTGGAGACTGGGGTGCAGAAGGAATGTTGCAGAGAGCAGAGGTTGGAGACTGGGGTTAAGAGGGATGGTTGTAGAGAGCAGTGGTTGGAGACTGGTGTGCAGAAGGCCTGATACAGAGAGCAGATTTTGGAGACTGGGTTTTAGAAAGATACTACAGAGAGCAGAGGTTAGCGAGTGAAGTGCAGAACGACTGTTACAGAGAGTAGAGGTTGGAGACTGGGGTGCAAAAGGACTGTTGCAGAGAGCAGAGGATGGAGAATGAAGTGCATAAGGACTGTTGCAGAGAGCAGAGCTTGGAGACTGGGCTGCAGAAAGACTGTTTTAGAGACGAGTGGTTGGAGACTGGGTTGCAGAAGGAAGGTTGCAGAGAGCAGAGGTTTGAAACTGAGGTACGGAAGTCCTGTTACAGAGAGAAGTGGTTGGAGCCTTGGATGCAGAAGGACTGTTGCAGAGAGTAGAGGTTGGATACAGTGGTGAAGATGGATCTTACAGAGAGAGGAATTTGGAGACTGAGGTGCAGAAGGACTGTTGCGGAGATCAGATTTAGTAGACTGGGGTGAAGAAAGATCATTGCACAGTGCAGATTTTGGAGACTGGGGTGCAGAAGGCCTGCTACAAAGAGAAGAGCTTGGAGACTGGCGTGCAGAAGCCTGTTAAAAAGAGGAGAGTTTGGAGACGTGGATGCAGAAGGACTGTTATAGAGAGCAGAGTTTGGAGACTGGGTTGCTGAAGAAATCTTACAGAGGACAGTGTTTGGAGACTAGGTGCAGGTGGACTGTTACAGAGAGCAGTGTTTGGAGACTGGGGTGCAGAAGGATCGTGCAGACAGCAGAGGTTTCAGACTTAGGTGCAGAAGGACTGTTACAGAGAGCAGAGGTTGGAGACTGAGGTGTAGAAGGACTGTTACAGAGAGCAGAGTTTGGAGACTGAGGTGCAGAAGGACTGTTACCGAAAGAAGTGGTTGGAAATTGGGGTGCAGAAAGACCATAACGGAGACCAGAGTTTGGAGACTGCAGTATAGGAAAACTGTAACAGAGAGCAGAGGTTGGAGACTGAGGTGCAGAAGGATAGATACAAAGAGCCGAAGTTTGAGACTGGGGTTCAGAAGGACTGATACAGAAAGCAGAGGTTTGGAGACTGGGGTTCAAAAGGACCGTTACGAAGAGCAGAGGTTGGAGACTGCGGTACAGAAGTACTGTTACACAGAGAGCAGATGTTGGAGACTGGGGAGCAGAAGGACTGTTGTAGAGGACAGAGGTTGGAGACTTGGGTTTTTCAGGAGATTTTCAAAAAGCAGAGGTTAAAGAATGGGGTGAAGAAGGAATATTACAGAGAGCAGAGTTTGGATACTGGAGTACAGAAGGATCTTACAGAGAGCAGAGGTTGGATACTTTGGTGCAGATGGACTGTTGAAGAGAGCAGAGGTTGGAGACTGGGGTGGAAAAAGACTGTTGCGGAGAGCAGAAGTTGGAGACTGGAGTGCAGAAGGACTGTTGCAGAGAGCAGAGGATAGTGTCTGACGTGCAGAAGTCTTGTTACATAGAGCAGAGGTTGGAGACTGAGGGCAAAAGGATTGTTACAGAGAGCAGAGTTTGAAGACTGGGGTGCAGAAGGACTGTTGCAGAGAGAAGAGGTTGGAGACTGGGGTGCAGAAGGACTGTTGCAGAGAGCAGAGTTTGGAGACTGGGGTTCAGAAGGACTGTTGTAAGGAGCAGAGGTTGGATACTGGGGTGCAGAAGGACTGTAGCAGAGAGCAGAGGATGGAGACTGGGCTTCAGAAGGATTGTTGCAGAGAGAGGAGTTTGGAGACTGAGTTGCAGAAGGACTCTTAGAGAGAGCAGAAGTTGGAGAATGGGGTGCAGAAAGACTGTTGCAGCGAGCAGAGGTTGGAGACTGAGGTGCAAAATCCTGTTACATAGAGCAGAGGTTTGACACTGAGGTGCAGAATGATCGATGAAATAAGCAGAGCGTGGAGACAGGGGTACAGAAGGATCATACAGAGAGCAGAAGTTGGAGACTGAGTTACAGAAGGACTGTTGCAGTGATCAGAGGTTGGAGACTGGGGTGCAGTAGGATAATTGAAGAGAGCAGAGTTTGGAGACTGAGGTGTAGAAGGATCGTTGCAGAGAGAAGATGTTGGAGACTGGGGTGCGGAAAGCCTGCTACAGAAAGCAGAGTTTTGAGACTGGCGTGCAGAAGGCCTGTTACAGAGAGGAAAGTTTGGAGACTGGGGTGCAGAAGAACTGTTTTAGAGAGCAGAGTTGGAGCCTGAGTTCCTGAAAGATCTTACAGAGAGCAGAGGTTGGAGACTGAGGTGCAGGTGGACTATTACAGAGAGCAGTGGTTGGAGACTGGTGTGCAGAAGGACTGTTGCAGAGAGCAGAGGTTCGAAATTGTTCTGCAGAAGGACCATTACAGTGAGCAGAGGTTGGAGACTGTGGTATAGGTCTGTTACCGAGAGCAGAGGATGGAGACTGGGCTGCAGAAGGACTCTTACATAGAGCACAGGTTGGAGACTGAGGGGCAGAAGGATAGATACAGAGAACAGAGGTTGGAGACTGGGGTTCAGACAGACTGATACAGAAAGCAGAGATGGAGACTGGGGTGTAGAAGAATCGTTACAAAGAGCAAAGGTTGGAGACTGCGGTACAGAAGGACTGTTACAGAGAGCAGATCTCGGAGTCTGGGGAGCAAAAAAACTGTTTAACAGGACAGAGATTGGAGACTGGGGAGGAGAAGGAATGTTACAGAGAGCAGATTTGGGAAACTGGAGTGCAAAAAGATCTTACAGAGAGTAGAGGTTGGAGACTGTGGTATAGAGGAACTGTTGCAAAGAGCAGACATTGGAGACTGTGTTCCAGAAGGATCGTTCAAGAGGGCAGATTTTAGAAACTGGGGTGCAGAAGGACTGTTACACGGAGCAAAGGTTGAAGACTGAGGTGCAGAAGGACTGTTAGAGAGAGCAGAGTTTGGAGACTGGAGTGCAGAAGGACTGTTACACACAGTAGAGTTTGGAGACTAGAGTTCAGATGGATCTTACAGAGAGCAGAGTTTGGAGACTGGGGTTAAAAAGGACTGTTGCAGAGACCAGATGTTGGAGACTGGGGTGGAGAAGAATCATTGCAGAGAGCAGATGTTGGAAACTGGGGAGCACAATGACTGTTGCAGAGGACAGAGGTTGGAGACTGGGGTGCCGCAGGACATGTGCAGAAGGCAGAGGTTAAAGAATGGTGTGGAGAAGGAATGTTACAGAGAGCAGATTTTGGAAACTAGAGTGCAGAAGGATCTTACAGAGAGCAGAGTTTGGAGACTGTGGTGCCGAACGATTGTTACAAAGAGCAGAGTTTGGAGACTGGGGTCCAGAAGGATCGGTGCAGAGAGGAGAGTTGGAGGCTGGGGTGCAGAAGGACTTTTGCAGAGAGCAGATATATGAAACTGGGGTGCAGAGGGACTGTTGCAGAGAGCAGAGGTTGGAGACTGGAGTGCAGAAGGACTGTTGCAGAGAGCAGAGGTTGGAGTCTGATGTGCAGAAAGACTCTTTCAGAGACCAGAGTTTGGAGACTGGGGTGCAGAAAGACTTTTACAGAGACCAGAGGTTGGAGACTGTGGTGCAGAAGGACTGTTGCAGAGATCAGAGTTTAAAGACTGCGGTGCAGTAGGATAGTTGCAGAGAGCAGAGGTTTTGAGACTAGGGTGCAGTAGGATCCTAGGAGAGAGCAAATTTTGAATACTGGGGTGCAGAAGGCCTGCTACAGAAAGAAGAGTTTGGAGACTGGTGTGCAGAAGGTCTGTTACAGAGAGGAGAGGTGGGAGACTGGGGTGGAGAAAAACAGTTATAGAGAGCAGAGTTTTGAGACTGGGTTGCTGAAGGTTCTTACAGAGAGCAGAGGTTGGAGACTGAGGTGCAGGTGGACTGTTACAGAGAGCAGTGTTTGTAGACTGGGCTGCAGAAGGATCGTGAAGAGAGAAAGGTGTCAGACTGAGGTACAGTAGGACTGCTACAGAGAACAGAGGTTGGAGACTGAGGTGTAGAAGCAATGTAACAGAGAGCAGAGTTTGGAGACTGAGGTGCAGAAGAAATGTTACAGAAAGCAGAGGTTGCAAATTGGGGTGCAGTTGGACCGTTACAGAGACCAGAGTTTGGAGACTGCGGTATTGAAAAACTGTTACAGAGACCAGAGTTTGGAGACTGGGGTGCAGAAGGAATGTTACAGGGAGCATAGGATGGAGACTGAAGTGCAGAAGGATAAATACAGAGAGCAGAGGTTTGAGACTGAGGTTCAAAAGAACTGATACAGAATTCAGAGTTTGGGGTGCTGAAGGACCCTTACAAAGAGCAGAGGTTGGAGACTGGGGAGCACAATGACTGTTGCAGAGGACAGAGGTTGGAGACTGGGGTGCCGCAGGACACGTGCAGAAGGCAGAGGTTAAAGAATGGCGTGGAGAAGAAATGTTACAGAAAGCAGATTTTGGAAACTGGAGTGCAGAAGGATCTTACAGAGAGCAGAGGTTGGAGACTGTGGTGCAGAACGATTGTTACAGAGAGCAGAGTTTGGAGACTGGGGTCCAGAAGGATCGGTGCAGAGAGGAGAGATTGGAGGCTGGGGTGCAGAACGACTGTTGCAGAGAGCAGAGGTTTGAAACTGGGATGCAAAAGGACTGTTGCAGAGAGCAGAGGTTGGAGACTGGAGTGCAGAAGGACTGTTGCAGAGAGCAGAGGTTGGAGTCTAATGTGCAGAAAGACTCTTACAGAGAGCAGAGTTTGGAGACGGGGGTGCAGAAGGACTGTTACAGAGACCAGAGGTTGGAGACTGGTGCAGAAGGACTGTTGAAGAGATCAGAGGTTATAGACTATGGTGCAGTAGGATCATTGCAGAGAGCAGAGGTTGGAGACTGGGGTACAGAAGGATCCTTGGAGAGAGCAGATTTTGAAGACTGGGGTGCAGAAGGCCTGCTACAGAGAGCAGAGTTTGAAGACTGAGGTGCAGAAAGACTGTTACAGAAACTAGAGGTTGGAAATTGGGGTGCATAAGAACCGTTACAGAGACCAGAGTTTGGAGACTGCGGTATAGAAAAACTGTTACAGAGCGCACAGGTTGGAGACTGGGGTGCAAAAGGACTGTTGCAGAGACCAGAGGTTGGAAGCTAGGGTTTAGAAGGACTGTTGCAGAGAGCAGAGGTTAGAGACTGAGGTGCAGAAGGACTTTTACAAAGAGCAGAGTTTGGGACTGGAGTGCACAAGGACTTTTATAGAGCAGAGGTTGGATACTAGGGTTTAGATTGATCTTACAGAGAGCAGACGGTGAAGACTGGGGTGCAAATGGACTGTTGCAGAGAGCAGAGTTTGGAGACTGCGGTACAGAAGGACTGTTACAGAGAACAAAGGTTGGATACTGAGGTTCAGTTGGACTGTTACAGAGGACAGAGGTTGGAGACTGGGGTGCGGCAGGACCCTGCAGAAAGCAGAGGTTAGAGACTGCAATGGAGAAGGAATGTTAGAGAGAGCAGATTTTGTAAACTGGAGTGCAGAAAGATCTTACAGAGAGCAGCGGTTGGAGACTGTGGTGCAGAAGAACTGTTGCAGAGAGTAGAGTTTTGCGACTAGGGTCCAGAGGATTGTTGCAGAGAGCAGAGGTTGGAGACTGGAGTGCAGGAGGACTGTTGCAGAGAGCAGAGATTGGAGAATGAAGTGCAGAAACACTCTTAGAAAGAGCAGAATTTGGATACTGGAGTGCAGAAGGACTGATAAAGAAAGCAGAGGTTGGATTCATGGGTGCAGAAAGACCATTACAGCGAGGAGAGTTTGGAGACTGCAGTACAGAAGGACTTTTGCAGAGAGCAGTGTTTGGAGACTGGGTTGCAGAAAGACTGTTACATAGAGCAGAGGTTGGATACTGAGGTGCAGAAGTCCTGTTACATAGAGCAGAGGTGTGTTAATGCGGTGCAGATGGATTGTTGCAAGGAGGAGGCTTGGAGACAGGGGTGCAGAAGGATCTTACAGAGAGCAGAAGTTTGAGACTGAGGTGCAGAAGGACTGTTCCAAAGATGAGACGTTGTAGACTGGGGTGCAGTAGGATCATTGCTGAGAACAGAGGTTGGAGACTGGGGTGCAGAAGGTCTGCTACAGAGAGCAGAGTTTGGAGACTGGCGTGCAGAAGGCCTATTACAGAGAGGAAATGTTGGAAACTCGGGTGCAGAAAGACTGTTATAAAGAGCAGAGTTTGGATACTGGGTTGCTGAAGGATCTTACGGAGAGAAGAGGTTGTCGACTGAGGTGCAGAAGGACAGTTACAGAGAGCAGAGGTTGAAGACTGAGGTGTAGAAGGACTGTTACAGAGAGCAGAGTTTGGAGACTCAGGTGCAGAAGGACTGTTACAGGAAGCAAAGTTTGGAGACTGTGGTACAGAAGGACTGTTACAGAGAGCAGATCTTGGAGACTGGTGAGCAGAAGGACTGTTGCAGAGCATAAAGTTTGGAGACTCGGGTGGAGAAGGAATGTTACAGAGAACAGAGTTTGGAAACTGGAGTGCAGAAGGATCTTACAAAGAGAAGAGGTTGGAGACTGTGTTGCAGAAGAACTGTTGCAGAGAGCAGACGTTGGAGCCTGGGGTCCAGGAGGAACGATGCAGAGAGCAGAGTTTTGAGACTGGGGTGCAGAAGGACTGTACCAGAGAGCAGATGTTGAAGACTGGGGTGCAGAAAAACTGTGGAAGAGAGCAGATATTATAGACTGGGGTGCAGAAGGACTGTTACACAGAGCAGAGGTTGGAGATTGAGGTGAACACGGACTGTTACAGAGAGCAGAGTTTGCAGACTGAGGTGTATAAGGACTGTTACAGAGAGCAGAGGTTGGAGACTGGGGTTCAGATGGATCTTTCAGAGAGTAGAGTTTGGAGACTGGGGTGCAAAGGACTGTTGCAGAGAGCAGAATCTGGAGACTGGGGTGGAGAAGAATCGTTGCAGAGAGAAGAGGTTGGAGACTGGGGTGCAGAAGGCCTGTTACAGAGAGCAGAGTTTGGAGACTGTGTGGCAGAAGTCCTTGTACAGAGAGCAGATGTTGGTGACTGTTGTGCAGTAGGTCTGTTACAGAGTACAGAGTTTAAAGACTGGGTTGCAGAAGGATCTTACAGAGAGCAGAGTTGGGAGACTGAGGTGCAGAAGGACTGTTACAGAGAGCAAAGGTAGGAGACTGGGATGCAGAACGGTCGTTGCAGAGAGCAGAGTGTTCAGACTGAGGTACAGAAGAACTGTTGCAGAGAGCAGAGGTTTGAGACTGGGTTGCAGAATTCCTCTTACAGAGAGCTGAGGTTGTAAACTGTTGTTCAGAAGGATTGTTACAGAGAACAGAGTTTGGAGACTGGGATGCAGAAGGGTCTTACAGAGAGCAGAGGTAGGAGACTGAGGTGCAGAATGATCATTGCAGAGAGCAGAGTTTTCAGACTGAGTTGCAGAAGGACTGTTGCAGAGAGCAAATGTTGGAGACTGGGGTTCAGAAGTACTGTTTCAAAGAGCAGAGGTTGGAGACTGGTGTGAAGAAGGATCAGTGCAGAGAGCAGAGTTTGGAGAATGGTTTATAGACGAACTGTTTCAGAGAGGAGATGTTGGAGACTGGTGTTCAGAAGAACTGTTGCAGAAAGCAGAGTTTGGAGACTGGGGTGCAGAAGAACTGTCGCAGAGTGCAGAGGTTGAAGACTGAGGTGCAGAAAGAATGTTACAGATAGCGAAGTTTGGAGACTGTTGTGCAGAATTACTGATAGAGAAAGCAGAGGTTGAGACTGGGGTGCAGAAAGATCGTTACAGAGAGCAGAAGTTGAAGACTGTGGTTAAGAAGGACTGTTGCAGAGAGCAGAGGTTAGAGAATGGGGAGCAGAATTAAGGTTGCAGAGTTCAGAGGTTGGAGACAGAGGTGCAGAAGGACTGTTACAGAGAGCAGAGTTTGGAAACCCTGTTGCAGAAGGACTGATACAGAAAGCAGAGGTTTGAGACTCTGGTGCAGAAGGACCGTTACAGAGAGCAGAGGTTGGAGACTGTGGTATAGAAGGACTGTTACAGAGAGCAAAGTTTGGAGACTGGTGTGCAGAAGGACTGTTGCAGAAAGCAAAGGTTGAAGACTGAGTGCAGAAAGATAGATACAGAGAGCTTAGGTTGGAGATTAGTATTCAGAAGGACTATTAAAAAATCAGAGGTTGGAGACTGGGTTGCAGAAGGATCGTTACAGAGAGCAGAGGTTGGAGACTGCGGTACATAAGGACTGTTACAGAGAGCAGAGGTTGGAGACTGTGGTGCAGAAGACTGTTACACAGAGCAGAGTTTGGAGACTGGGGAGTAGAAGGACTGTTGCAAAGAACAGAGGTTGGAGACTGGGTTGCAGCAGGACCGTTGAAGAAAGCAGACTTTGGAGACTGGGTTGGAGAAGAAATGTTACATAGAGCAGAATTTAGAAACTGGGGTGCACAAGGACCTTACAGAGAGCAGAGTTTAGAAACTGGTGTGCAGAAGGATCTTACAGAGAGCACAGGTTGGAGAAAGGGGTGCAGAAGGACTGTTGAGGAGAGGAGACATTGGAGACTGGGGTGCAGAAGGATCGTTGCAGAGAGCAGAGGTTGGAGACTGAGGTGCAAAACGACTGTTACAGAGCGTAGAGGTTGGAGATTAGGATGTAAAAGGCCTGTTACAGAGAGCAGAGTTTGGAGACTGGGGTGCAGAAGAACTGTTACAGAGACCAGAGTTGTTAGACAAGGTTGCAAAAGGATCTTACAGAGAGCAGAGATTGAAGACCTAGGTGCAGCAGTAGTGTTTACAGAGAGCAGAGTTTGGAGACTGGGTTGCAGAAGGCCTTTTACAGAGAGCAGAGTTTGGAGAACGGCTACAGAAGGACTGTTACAGATGTCAGAGTTTGGAGACTGGTTTGCAGAAAAATCTTACAGAGAGCAGATGTTGGAGACTGATGTGCAGAAAGACTGTTGCCGAGAGCAGGTTTTGGAGACTGGGGTGCAGAAGGATCGTTGTAGAGAGCAGAGGTTTGATACTGGGGTGCCGAATAACAGTTACAGAGAGCAGAGTTTTTAGACAAGGTTGCAGAAGGATCTTACAGAGAGCAGAGATTGTAGACCGAGGTGCAGGAAGACTGTTACAGACAGCGTATTTTGGAGACTGGGATGCCCAAGGATCGTTGCAGACAGCAGAGTTTCCAGACTGAGGCGCAGAAGTACTGTTCCTGAGAGGAGATGTTGGAAACTTGGGTGCAGAAGGACTGTTGCAGAGAGCAGATGTTGGATACTGGGATGCAGAAGGATCGTTGCAGAGAGCAGAGGTTGGACACTGGGGTGCATAAGGACTGTTAAAAAGAGAAAAGGTATAAGATTGGGGTGTAGAAAGACTGTTGCAGAGAGAAGAGTTTGGAGACTTTGGTGCAGAAGGACTGTTGCAGAGAGCAGAATTTGGAGACTGAGATGCAGAAGGACTGTTACAGAGAGCAGAGTCTGGAGACTCTGGTGCAGAAGAACCGTTACATAAAGCAGATTTTGGAGACTAGGGTACAGAAGGACTCTTGCAGAGAGCAGATGTTGTAGACTGTGGTTCAGAAGAACTGTAGTAGAGAGCAGAAGTTAGAGAATAGGGTGCAGAAGTAAGTTTGCTGAGAGCAGAGGTTAGAGACTGAAGTGCAGAAGGACTGTTACAGAGAGCAGAAGTTGGAAACAGTGGTGCAGAAGGACTGATAAAAAAAAGCAGAGGTTTGAGAATGGGGTGCAGAAGGAACATTACAGAGAGCAGAGGTTGAAGACTGTGGTACAGAAGGACTGTTACAGAGAGAAGAATTTAGAGACTGGGGAGCAGAAGAACTGTTGCCTAGAAAAGAGTTTGGATACTTGGGTGCAGCAGGACCAGTGTGGAATCCAGAGGTTGGAGACTGTGGTGGAAAAGGAATGTTACAGAGAGCAGAGTTTGAAAACTGGGATGCAGAAGAATCTTACAGAGAGCAGAGGTTGGAGACAGGGGTGCAGAAGGACTGTTGAGGAGAGGAGACGTTTGAGACTGGGTTGCAAAGGATTGTTGCAGAGAGCAGAGGATGGAGACTACGGTGCATAAAGACTGTTTCAGAGAGTAGAGGTTGGAGATTGGGGTGCAAAAGGCCTGTTACAGAGGGCAGAGTTTGGAATCTGGGGTGCGGAATAACTGTTACAGAGAGCAGAGTTTTTAGACAAGGTTGCAGAAGGATCTTACAGAGAGCAGAGATTGTAGACCGAGGTGCAGCAAGACTGTTACAGAGAGCAGAGGTTGGAGACTGGGGTGCAGAAGAATTGTTGCGGACAGCAGAGTTTCCAGACTGAGGCACAGAAGGACTGTTTCAGAGAGCAGATGTTGGAGACTTGGGTGCAGGAGGACTGTTGCAGAGAGCAGATGTTGGAGACTGGGATGCAGAAGGATCATTGCAGAGAGCAGAGGTTGGACACTGGGGTGCAGAAGGATTGTTACACAGAGCAGATGTTGGAGACTGTGGTGCAGAAAGACTGTTGCAGGGAGAAGGCGTTGGAGACTTATGTGCAGAAGGACTGTTGCAGATAGCAGATGTTAAAGACTGGGGTGCAGAAGACTGATAAAGAAAGCAGATGTTGGATACTGGGGTGTAGAAGGACCGTTACAGAGAGCAGAGTTTTGAGACTGCAATACAGGAGGACTGTAGCAGAGAGAAGAGGTCTGAGACTGGAGTGGAGAACAACTGTTTCAGAGTGCAGATGTTGGAGACTGGGGTGCAGAAGAAGTGTTGCATAGAGCAGAGTTTGGAGACGGTGGTGCAGAAGAACTATCCCAGATCACAGAAGTTGGAGACTGAGTTGCAGAAAGAATGTTACAGAGAGCAAATGTTGGAGACTGGGGTGCAGAATTACTAATAAAAAAAGCAGAGGTTTAAGACTGGGGTGCAGAAGGACTTTTACAGAGAGCAGAGGTGGGAGGCTGCAGTACTGAAGGAATGTTACACAGAGCAGAGTTTGGAGACTAGGGTACAAAAGGACTGTTGCAGAGAGCAGATGTTGTAGACTGTGGTTCGGAAGAACTGTAGTAGAGAGCAGAGGTTAGAGAATGGGGTGCAGAAGTAAGGTTGCAGAGAGCAGAGGTTTGAAACAGTGGTACAGAGGGACTGATACAGAAAGCAGAGGTTTGAGACTGGGGTGCATAAGGACTATTACAGAGAGCAGAGGTTGAAGACTGCCGAAAACGAGGACTGTTACAAAGAGCACATTTTAAAGACTGGAGACCAGAAGAACTGTTGCAGAGAACAGAGTTTGGAGACTGGGGTGCCGCAAGACCGGTGCAGAATCCAGAGGTTTTAGACTGTGGTAGAAAAGAAATGTTACAGAGAGAAGAGTTGAAAACTGGGATGCAGAAGGATTTTACAGAGAGGTTGGAGACAGGGGTGCAGACGGAAGTTGAGGAGAGCAGTGTTTGGATACTGAGGTGCAAAAAGACTGTTACAAAGAGTAGAGGTTGGATATTGGGGTGCACAAGGCCTTTTACAGACAGCAGAGGTTGGAATCTGGGGTGCAGAATAACTGTTACAGAGAGCAGAGTTTTTTGACAAGGTTGCAGAAGGATCGTTGAGAGAGCAGAGATTGTATACCTATGTGCAGCAGGAATGTTACAGAGAGCAGAGGTTGGAGACTGGGGTGCAGAAGGCATGTTACGGAGAGGAGAGTTTGGAAAAGGGGTGCAGTAGGACTGTTATAGAGGGCAGAGTTGGGAGACTGGGGTTGCAGAAGGATCTTAAAGAGAGCAGATGTTGGAGTCTGGGGTGCAGAAGGATTGTTGCAGAGAGCAAAATTTTCAGACTGAGGTGAAGAAGGACGGTTGCAGAGAGCAGATGTTTGAGACTGGGGTGCAGAAGGGATTGATACAGAGAGCAGAAGTTGGAGAATGGGGTGCAGAAGGACTGCTATGGAGAGCAGAGTTTGGAGACTAGGATGCGGAAGGCCTGTTACGGAGAGCAGAGTTTTGAGACTGGGGTGCAAAAAAACTGTTACAGAGAGCAGATATTGGAGACTGCAGTACAGAAGGGACATTTGCAGAGAGCAGAGGTTGGAGACTAGGGTACACAAGGACTTTTTCAGAGATCAGATTTTGGAGACTGTTGTTCAGAAGGACTGTTGCAGAGAGCAGAAGTTTGAGAAAGGGGTGCAGAAGGACTTTTGCAGAGAGCAGAGGTTGGAGACTGAGGTGCAGAAGGACGGATAAAGAAAGCAGAGGTTGGAGACTGGTGTGCAAAAGGACCTTTACAGAGAGCAGAGTTTGGAGACTGTGGTATAGAAGGACTATTACAAAGAGCAGAGTTTGGAGACTGGGTAGCAGAAGGACTGTTGTGGAATACAGAGGTTTGAGACTGGGGTGCAGCAGGACCGTTGCAGAAAGCAGAGGTTGAAGAATGGTATTGAGAAGGAATATTACAGAGAGCAGATTTTGGAAACTGGGGTGCAGAAGGATCTTTCAGAGATCAGAGGTTAGAGAATGAGGTTCAGAAGGATCGTTCCTAAAGCAGAGTTTGGACACTCGGGTGCAGAAGGACTTTTGCAGGGAGCAGATGTTGGAGACTGAGGTGCAGAAGGATTGTTTAGAGAGCATATGTTGGAGACTGGGGTGCAGAAGGACTCTTGCAGAGAGCAGAGGTTGAAGACTTAGGTGGAGAAGGACTGTTTTAGAAAAAGATGTTGGATACTGGGGTACAGAAGAATTCTTGCAGAGAGCAGAGGTTTAAGACTGAGGTACAGAAAGATCATTTCAGAGAGCAGAGGTGGAGACTTGACTGCAGAAGGACTCTTACACAGAGCACAGGTTGCAGACTGGATTACAGAAGAAATGTTGCAGACAGCAGAGGTTGGAGACTGTGGTGCATAAGGACTGTTGCAGATAGCAGAGTTTGGATATGAGGTTCTGAAGGACTGTTACAGAAAGCAGAGTTTGTAGACTGGGGAGCAGAATGACTGATACAGAATGCAGAGGTTGGAGACTGGGGTGCAGAAGGACAATTACAGAGAGCAGAGTTTGGAGAATGCGGTACAGAACGACTGTTACAGAGAGCAGACGTTGGCAACTGAAGTGCAGAAGGAGTGTTGCAAAAAAACAGAGGTTGAAGACTGAGGTGCAGAAGTACTGTTACAGAGAGCAGAGTTTTTAGACAAGGTTGCAGAAGGATCTCACAGAGAGCAGAGTTTGAAGACCCAGGTGCAGCAGGACTCTTAAAAAGAGCAGAGGTTGGAGACTTGGGTGCAGAACGCCTGTTATGAAGAGCAGAGTTTAGAGAAGGGCTCAAGAAGGACTGTTACAGATGGCAGAGTTTAGAGACTTGGATGCATAAGGATTTTACAGAGAGCAGATGTTGGAGACTGAGATGCAGAAGGACTGTTACAGAGAGTAGAGATTGGAGACTGACTTTCAGAATGATCGTTGCAGAAAACAGAATTTGGAGACTTGGGTGCAGAAGGATCATTGCAGACAGCAGAGTTTCCAGACTGAGATGCAGAAGGACTGTTACACAGAGCAGAGGTTGAAGACTGAGGTGAAGAAGGACAGTTACAGAGAGCAGATGTGGGAGACAGGGCTGCAGGACTGATACAGAGCAGAAGTTGGTGAATGAGGTACAGAAGGACTGTTACAGAGAGTAGAGGTTTGAGACTCGGGTGCAGAAGGATTATCGCAGAGAGCAGAGTTTTCAGACTAAGGTAGAGAAAAACTGTTGCAGAGAGCATATGTTGGAGATTGGGGTGCACATGGACTGTTGCAGCGAGCAGAGGATGGAGACTGGGGTGCAGAAGGCTCGTTGCAGAGAGCAGAGGTTGGAGACTGGGGTGTAGAAGGCTTTTTACAGAGAGCAGAGTTTGGAGACTGAGATGCAGAAGGGCTGTTACAGAGAGCAGAGTTTGCAGACTGGGTTGCAGAAGGATCTTACAGAGAACAGAGGTTGGAGACTGAGGTGCAGAAGCACTGTTAAAGAGAGTAGAGTTTGGAGACTCAGGTGCAGAAAGACCGTTGCAGAGAGTAGAGGTTGGATACTGTGGTGCAGAAGGATTATTACCGAGAGCAGAGGTTAGAGACTGTGGTACAGAAGGACTGATACAGAAAGCAGTGGATGGAGACTCGGATGCAGAAGTACCCTTACAGAGAGCAGAGGTTGGAGAATGCAGTACAGAAGGACTGTTACAGAGAGCAGTGGTTGGAGACTGGGGTTGAGAAGGACTGTTGAAAAGAGCAAATGTTGGAGACTGGGTTGCAAATGGACTGTTGCAGAGAGCAGAGGATGGAGACTGTGGTGCAGAAGGACTGTTGCAGAGAGCAGAGTTTGGAGACTGTGGTGCAAAACGACTGATACATATAGCAGAGGTTGGATACTGGGGTGCATAAGGACCCTTACAGAGAACAGAGGTTCAAGACTGCAGTACAGAAGACTGTTACCGAGAGCAGAGGTTGGAGACTGGGGTGCAGAAGAACTGATGTAGAGAACAGAGGTTGGAGACTTAGGTTCAGAAAGATCGTTAGGGTGAGCAGATTATGGAGACTTGAGTGTAGAAGGACTGTTTCATAGAGCAGTGATTGGAGACTGATGTACAGAAAGACTGTTACAGAGAGCAGAGTTTGGAGACTGGGGTGCAGAATAACTGTTGTAGATATCAGAGTTTGGAGACTAGGGTACAGAAGGTCCATTACAGAAAGCAGAGGTTGGAGACTGGATTTCAGAAGGATCTTACAGAGAGAAGAGTAAGGACACTGAGGTGCAGAAGGACTGTTGCAGAGACAAGAGGATGAAGATTGGGGAGCAGAAGGACTGTTGCAGAGAACAGAGGTTAAAGTCTGAGGTGCAGAGGGACTCTTACAGATAGCAGAGTTTGGAGACTTGAGTTTAGAATGACTCATACATAATGCAGAGTTTGGAGACTCGGTTGCAGAAGGATCGATACAGAGAGCAGAGGTTGGAGACTGCAGTACAGAAGGACTGTTACAGAGAGCAGAGGTTGAAGATTGGGATGCAGAAGGCCTGTTACGCAGAGGAGAGTTGGGAGAAAGGGCGCAGAAGGACTGTTACAGAGGGCAGAGTTTGGACACTGGGTTGCAGAAGGATCTTAAAGAGAGCAGATGTTGAAGACTGAGGTGCAGAAGGACTTTTACAGAGAATAGAGGTTTGAGACTGAGGCACAGAAGGATTGTTACAGAGAGCAGATTTGGAGACTGGAGTGCAGAAGGACTCTTGCAGTTAGCAGAGGTTGGAGACTAGGGTGTAGAAGGACTGTTGCAGGGACAAGAATTTGGAGACTGGGGTGCTGAAGAACTGTTGCAGAGAGAAGATGTAGGAGACTGAGATTCAGAAGGACTGTCACAGAGAGAAGAGTTTGGAGACAGGGGTGCAGAAGGATTGTAATAGAGAACAGACATTGGAGACTAGGGTGCAGAAGGGCTGTTACAGAGAGCAGAATTTGGAGATTGGGTTGCAGAAAGATTTTACATAGAGCAGAGTTTGGAGAATGAGGTGAAGAAGGACTGTTACAGAGCGCATTGGTTGAAGTCTGGGATGCAGAAAAATCATTGCAGACAGCAAAGTTTCCAGACTGAGGCGCAGAAGGACTGTTGAAGAGAGCAGATGTTGGAGATGGGTGCAGAAGGACTGTTGCAGAGAGCAGATGTTGGAGACTGGGATGCAGATGGATCATTGCAGAGAGCAGAGGTTGGACACTGGGGTGCAGAAGGACTGTTACATAGAGCAGAGGTTGAAGACTGGGGTGTAGAAGGACTGTTGCAGAGAGCAGAGTTTGGAGACTGGGGTGCCGAAGAACTGTTGCAGATAGCACTGTTTGGAAACTGGGATGAAGAAGGACTATTGCAGGGAGTAGGTGTTGGAGATTTGGGTGCAGAAGGACTTTTGCAGAGAGTAGAATTTGGAGACAGAGGTGCAGAAGGACTGTTGCAGATAGCAGAGGTTGGAGACTGCGGTACCGAAGGACTGATACAGAAAACATAAGTTGGAGACTGAGGTGGAGAAGGACCAATACAGACAGCAGAGTTTGGAGACTGCAATACAGGAGGACTGTTACAGAGAGCAGAGGTTGGAGACTGGAGTGGAGAAGAACTGTTTCAGAGTGCAGATGTTGGAGACTGGTGTGCAGAAGAACTGTTGCAGAGAGCAGAGGAAGGAGACTGAGATTCAGAAAGACTGTTACAGAGAGCAGACTTTGGAGACTAGGGTGCAGAAGGACTGATACAGAGAGCAGAGTTTGGAGACTGGGGTTCCGAAGGCCTGTTACAGAGAGCAGAGGTTGAAGACTGGGTACAGAAGGGCTGTTACAGAGAGCAGAGTTTGGAGACTGGGTTGCAGAAGAATATTAAGTAGAGCAGAGTTTGGAAACTGCGGTGCAGAAGGATTGTTAAAGAGAGCAGAGATTGGCGACTGGGCTGCAGTAGGATTATTGCAGAGAGGAGAGGTTGGAGATTGGTGAGCAGAAGGATCTTTGCAGAGAGCAGAGGTTGGAGACTTGGGTGCAAAAGGACGGTTGCAGAGAGCAGATGTTGGAGACTGGGATGCAGAAGGACTGTTACACAGATCAGAGGTTGAAGACTGGAGTGAAGAAGGACTGTTTCAGAGAGCAGAGTTTGGAGTCTGTGGTGCAGAAGGACTGTAATAGAGAGCAGATGTTGGAGACTGAGATACAGAAGGACTGTTACAGAGAGCAGAGTTTGGAGACTGGGGTGCAGAAGGACTGATAGAGAAAGCAGAGGTTGGAGAATGGGATGCAGAAGGACTGTTTCAGAGAGTAGATGTTAAAGACTGGGGTGCAGAAGAACTGTTGCAGAGAGCAGAAGTTGGAGACTGGGGTGCAGAAGGATTGTTGCAGGCAGCAGATGTTTGAGACTTTGGTGAAGAAGGACTTTAACAGAGATCAGATTTTGGAGATTGGGGTGCAGAAGGATCTTACAGAGAGCAGAGGTTAGAGAGGGGGGTGCAGAAGAACTGTTGCACAGAGCAGAGGTTGGAGACTGGGGTGCAGAAGGACTGTTGCAGAGAGCAGAGTTTGGAGACTGGGTGGCAGAAAGATCTTACATAGAGCAGATGTTTGAGACTGAGGTGCAGAAGGAATGTTACCGAGAGCAATGGTTGGAGACTGGTGTGCAGAAGGATTTTTGCAGGGAGCAGAGGTTGGAGACTGACATACTGAAGGACTCTTGCAGACAACAGAGTTTGGAGAATGGGGTGCAGATGGACCGTTGCAGAGAGCAGATGTTGGAGACTGAAGTGCAGAAGCATTGTTACAGAGAGCAGAGTTTGGAGACTGGGGTGAAGAAAGACTGTTATGGAGATCAGAGTTTGGAGAATTTGTTGCAGAAAGATCTTACATAAAGCAGAGGTTGGAGACTGAGGTGCAGAAGAAATGATACCCAGAGATGAGTTTGGATACTGGGGTGCAGAAGGACTGTTGCCGAGACCAGAGGTTGGAGACTGTCGTGCAGAAGGACCATTGCAGAGAGCAGAGGTTGGAGCCTGGGGTGGAGAAGGAATGTTACAGAGAGCAGAGTTTGGAAACTGGGGTGTAGAAGGATCTACAAAGAGCAGAAGTTGGATATTGAGGTTCAGAAAAACTGTTACAGAGAGCAGAGGTTAGAGACTGAGTTGCAGAAGGACTGTTACAGAAAGCAGAGTTTAAAGACTGTGGTGTACTAGGATCCTTGCAGAGATCAGAGTTTTCAGACTGATGTACAGAATGACTGTTGCAGAGAGCAGATGTTGGAGACTGTGGTGCAGAAGGATTGTTGCAGAGAACAGAGCAGAGGCTAGAGACTGGGGTGCTGGAGGACCATTGCAGAGGTCACATTTTGGGAACTGAGGTGAAGAAGGATTTTTACAGAGAATAGAATTTGGATACTGGGGTGCAGAAGGACTCTTTCATAGACCAGAGGATGGAAACTGGGGTTCAAAAAGACTGTGGCAGAGAGCAGAGATTGGAGACTGGGGTGCAGAAGGACTGTTACAGAGAGCAGAGTTTGGAGACAGGGTTGCAGAAAGATCTTACTGAGAGCAGAGGTTAGAGACTGAGGTGAAACAAGACTGTTACAGAGAGCAGAGTTTGGAGACTGGGGTGCTAAAGGATCGTTGCCGAGAACCGAGTTTTCAGATTGAGGTGCAGAAGGACTGTTGGAGATTACAGAGGTTGGAGACTGGGGTGCAGAAGGATCTTTGCAGAGAGCAGAGGTTTGAGACTGGGGTGTAGAAGGACTGTTACAGAGAAAAGAGGTTGGAGACTGCGGTGCAGAAGGCCTGTTATAGAAAGCAGAGTTTGGTGAAAGGATGTAGAACGACTGTTACAAAGAGCAGAGTTTGGAGACTGGGTTGCAGAAGGATCTTACAGAGAGCAGAGGTTGGAGACTGAGGTGCAGAAGGACTCTTACAGAGAGTAGACGTTTGAGACTGAGGTGCAGAAGGACCATTGCAGAGAGCAGAGGTGAAGACAGAAGTGCAGAATGATTGTTACAGAGAGAAGAGGTTGGAGACTTGGGTGCAGAAGGACTGTTGCAGATAGCAGAGTTGGGAGAATGGGATGAAAAAGGACTGTTTCAGGGTGCAGGTTTTGGAGACTTGGGAGCAGAAGGACTGTTGAAGAGAGCAGAATTTGGAGACTGAGGTGCAGAATAACTGTTACAGAGAGCAGAGTTTGGAGACTGGGGATCAGAAGGACTGATACAGAAAGCAGAGGTGAAGACTAGGGTGCAAAAGACCATTGCAGAGAGCAGAGTTCGGAGATTGCTACACAAAAAAACTGTTATAGAGAGCAGAGTTTGGAGAATGGTTTATAGAAGAACTGTTTCAGAGTAGAGATGTTTGAGAGTGGGGTTCAGAAGAACTGTTGCTGAGAGCAGAGTTTGGAGACTGGGGTGCAGAAGAACTGTCGCAGAGAGCAGAGGTTGGAGACTGAGGTGCAGAAAGAATGTTACAGAGAGCAAAGTTTGGAGACTGGGGTGCAGAATTACTGATACAGAAAGCAGAGGTTCAGACTGGGGTGCAGAAGAACCGTTACAGAGAGCAGAGGTTGGATACTGTAGTACAGAAGGACTGTTGCAGAGAGCACAGGTTAGAGAATCGGGTGCAGAAGGACTGTTAAAGAGAGAAGAGGTTAGAGAATGGGGTGCAGAAGTAAGATTGCAGAGTTCAGAGGTTGGAGTGAAACGTGCAGAAGGAGTGTTACAGAAAGCAGAGGTTGGAATCCGTGGTTCAGAAGGACTTATACAGAAAGCAGTGGTTTGAGACTGGGGTGCATAAGGACCGTTAGAGAGAGCAGAGATTAGAGACTGTTGTACAGAAAGACTGTTACAGAGAGCAGAGGTTTGAGACTGAAAAGTAGAAGGACTGTTGTAGAGAACAGATGTTGTAGATTGGGTTGCAGCAGGACCGTTGAGGAAAGCAGAGGTTGTAGACTGGGTTGGAGAAGAATGATACAGAGAGCAGAGTTTGAAAACTGGGGTGCAGAAGGACCTTACAGAGAAAAGAGGTTGGAGACTGGGGTGAAGATGGAGTGTTAAGAAGAGAAGACATTGGAGACTGGGGTGCAGAAGGACTGTTGCAGAGAGCAGATGTTGGAAACTGTGGTGCATAAGGACGGTTGCAGAGAGCAGAGGTTGGAGACTTGGGCTCAGAAAAACAGTTCCAGAGAGAAGAGGTGGAGTCTGGGGTGCAGAAGGATCCTTGAAGAGAGCAGAGGTGGAGACTGGGCTGCAGAAGGATCATTACAGAGAGAAAAGGTGGGAGACTGCGGTGCAGAAGGACTGTTACAGAGAGCACAGGTTGGAGACTGGGGTGCAGAAGAATGTTGCAGAAAGAAGAGGTTGGAGACTGGGGTGCAGACGGACTGTTTCAGAGAGCAGAGGTTGGAGACTGAGATGCAGAAGGATTGTAACACAGAGCAGACCTTGGAAACTGGGGTGAAGAATTATGATACAGGAAGCAGAGGTGTGAGACTGGGGTGCAGAAGGACCGTTACAGAGAGCAGAGGTTGCAGAATGGCGTGCAGAGGACTGTTTCAGAGAGCAGAGTTTGGAGACTGGGGTGCAGAAGGACCGTTACAGAGAGCAGAGGTTGTAGAATGGTGCGCAGAGGACTGTTTCAGAGAGCAGAGTTTGGAAACTGGGGTGCATAAGGCCTGCTACAGAGAGTAGAGGTTGGAGACTGGGTTGCAGAAGGACTGTTATAGAGAGCAGAATTTTGAGGCTGGGTTGAAGAAGGATCTTACAGATAGCAGTGGTTGGTGACTGTGGTGAAGGACGAATGTTACAGAGAGCAGTGATTAGAGACTGAAGTGCAGAAGGATCCTGCAGAGAGCAGAGGTTTCAGACTTAGGTGCAGAAGAACTGTAACAGAGAGAAAAGGTTGGAGACTGAGTTGCAGCAGGACTGTTACAGAGAGCAGAGTTTGGTGACTGAGGTGCAGAAGGACTGTTACAAAAAGCAGAGGTTAAAAATTGGGGTACAGAGCGACCATTACAGAGAGCAGAGGTTGAATACTGGGGTGTAGAAGGACTGTTGCAGAGAGCAGAGGCTGGAAAATTGAGTGAGGAAGGACTGTTGCCAAGAGCAGAATTTGGAGACTGAGGTGCAGAAGGACTGTTTAGGAGAGGAGACGTTGGAGACTGGGGTGCAGAAGGATTGTTTCAGAGAGGAGAGTTTGAAGACTGAGGTGCAAAAGGATCGTAGCAGAGAACAGCGTTTTAAGACTGAGGTGCAGAAGCACTGTTGCTGAGACCACAGGTTGGAGACTGGGGCGCAGAAGGACTGTTACAGAGAGCAGTGGTTTGAGACTGGGGTGCAGAAGTCTTGTTATAGAGAACTAACTTTGGAGACTGGGGTGCAGAAGGACTGTTAGAGAGGGCAGAGTTGGGACACTGGGTTGCAGAAGGATCTTACAGAGAGCAGATGTTAGAGACTGAGGTGTAGAATGATTGATGCAGAGAGAAGTGTTTGGAGACTGGGGTGCAGAAGGCCTGTTACAGAGAGCAGTGATTGGAGACTGGGGTGCAGAAGGCCTGCTAAATAGAACAGAGGTTGAAAACTGGGGTGCAGAAGGACTGTCATAGAAAGCAAAGTTAGGAGACTGGGTGGCAGAAGGCTCTTACAGAGAGCAGAAGTTGGAGACTGAGGTGCAAAAGAAATGTTACCGAGAGCAATGGTTGGAGACTGGGTTGCAGAAGGATTTTTGCAGGGCTCTTACAGAGAGCAGAAGTTGGAGACTGAGGTGCAAAAGAAATGTTACTGAGAGCAATGGTTGGAGACTGGGTTGCAGAAGGATTTTTGCAGGGAGCAGAGGTTGGAGACTTACATGCTGAAGGACTCTTGCAGACAACAGAGTTTGGAGAATGGGGTGCAGAAGGACCATTGCAGAGAGTAAATTTTGGAGACTGAGGTGCAGAAAGATTGTTACAGAGAGCAGAGGTTGGAGACTGGGGAGAAGAAGGACTTTTACGGAAATGAGAGTTTGGAGACTGGGGTGCAGAATGATCTTTCAGAGTGCAGAGGTTTGAGACTGTGTTGCAGACGAACTGTTGCACAGAACAGAGGTTTGAGACTGGGGTGCATAAGGACTGTTACAGAGAGCAGAGTTTTGAGACTTTCTTGCAGAAAGATCTTACATAAAGAAGAGGTTGGAGACTGAGGTGCAGAAGAAATGATACCCAGAGCAGAGTTTGGATACTGGGGTGCAGAAGGACTGTTGCAGAGACCAGAGGTTGGTGACTTTCGTGCATAAGGAACTTTGCAGAGAGCAGAGGTTGGAGACAGGGGTGGAGAAGGAATGTTACAGAGAGCAGAGTTTGGAAACTGGGGTGTAGAAGGATCTTACAGAGAGCAGAGGTTGGAGACTGTGGTTCAGAAGGACTGTTATAGAGAGCAGAGGTTAGAGACTGAGTTGCAGAAGGACTGTTACAGAAAGCAGAGTTTAGAGACAGTGGTGCACAAGGATTTTTGCAGAGATCAGAGTTTTCAGACTGATGTACAGAAGGACTGTTGCAGAGAGCAGATGTTAGAGACTGAGGTGCAGAAGAATCATTGCAGAGAGCAGAGGCTAGAGACTGGGGTGCAGAGGAACATTGCAGAGGTCAGAGTTTGGGAACTGAGGTGCAGAAGGATTGTTACAGAGAAAAGAATTTGGATACTGGGGTGCAGAAGGACTGTTTCAGAGAGCAGAGGTTGGAGACTGAGTTGGAACAAGACTGTTACAGAGAGAAGAGTTTGGAGACTGGGGTGCAGAAGGATCTTTGCCAAGACCCGAGTTTTCAGACTGAGGTGCAGAAGGACTGTTGGAGATTACATAGGTTGAAGACTGGGGTGCAGAAGGATCTTTGCAGATAGCAGAGGTTTGAGACTGGGGTTCAGAAGGACTGTTACAGAGAACAGAGTTTGGAGACTGGGGTGCAGAAGGACCGATGCAGAGAGCAGAGTTCGGAGACTGCCATACAGGAAAACTGTTACAGAGAGCAGAGGTTGGAGAATGGTTTATAGAAGAACTGTTTCACAGTGCAGATGTTGGAGACTGGGGTTCAGAAGAACTGTTGCTGAGAGCAGAGTTTGGAAACTGGGGTGCAGAAGAACTGTCGCAGAGAGCAGAGGTTGGAGACTGAGGTGCAGAAAGAATGTTACAGAGAGCAAAGTTTGGAGACTAGGCTGCAGAATTACTGATACAGAAAGCAGAGGTTGAGACTGGGGTGCAGAAGAACCATTACAGAGAGCAGAGGATGGAGACTGTAGTAGGGAAGGACTGTTGCAGAGGACAGAGGTTAGAGAATGGGGTTCAGAAGGACTGTTACAGAGAGCAGAGTTTAGAAATGGGGTGCAGAAGTAAGGTTGCAGAGTTCAGAGGTTGGAGTGAAACGTGCAGAAGGAGTGTTACAGAAAGCAGAGTTTGGAATCCGTGGTTCAGAAGGACTTATACAGAACGCAGAGGTTTGAGACTATGGTTTAGAAGGACCATTAGAGAGAGCAGAGTTTGGAGACTGTGGTACAGAAGGACTGTTACTGAGAGCAGAGGTTTGTGACTGGAAAGTATAAGGACTGTTGCAGGGAACAGATGTTGTAGACTGGGTTGCAGCAGGATTGTTGAGGAAAGCAGAGGTTGTAGACTGTGTTGGAGAAGAATGTAACAGAGAGCAGAGTTTGGAAACTGGGGTGCAGAAGGACCTTACAGAGAACAGAGTTTGGAGACTGTGGTGCAGAAGGAGTGTTAAGGAGAGGAGACTTTGGAGACTGGGGTGCAGAAAGACTGTTGCAGAGAGCAGATGTTGGAGACAGGGGTGCAGAAGGACGGTTGCAGAGAGCAGAGGTTGGAGACTGAGGTGCAGAAAAACAGTTACAGAGAGCAGAGGTGGATTCTGGGGTGCAGAAGGATCCTTGAAGAGAGCAGAAGTTGGAGACTGAGTTGCAGAAGAATCGTTGAAGAGAGCAGAGGTGTAGACTGGGCTGCAGAAGGACCTTTACAGAGAGAAGAGGTGGGAGACTGCGGTGCAGAAGGACTGTTACAGAGAGCACAGGTTGGAGACTGGGGTGCAGAAGGACTGTTGCATAAAGAAGAGGTTGGAGACTGGGGTGCAGAAGGACTGTTTCAGAGAGCAGAGGTTGGAGACTGAGATGCAGAAGGATTGTAACACAGAGCAGACCTTGGAAACTGGGGTGAAGAATTATGATACAAAAAGCAGAGGTGTGAGACTAGGGTGCAGAAGGACTGTTTGAGAGAGCAGAGGTTGCAGACTGGCGTGCAGAAGGACTGTTTCAGAGAGCAGAGTTTGGAGACTGGGGTGCATAAGGCCTGATACAGAGAGCAGAGGTTGGGGACTGGGTTGCAGGAGGACTGTTATAGAGAGCAGGGTTTTGAGGCTGAGTTGCAGCAGTACTGTTACAGAGAGCAGAGTTTGGTGACTGAGGTGCAGAAGGACTTTTACAGCAAGCAGAGGTTGAAAATTGGAGTACAGAGGGACCGTTACAGAGAGCAGAGGATGGAGACTGCGGTATAGAAAGACTGTAATAGAGAGCAGAGTTTTGTGAATACGGTACCGAAGGATTGTTACAGAGAACAGAGGTTGGAAACTGGGGTGCAGAAGGACTGTTACACAGAGCAGAGGTTGAAGACTGGGGAGTAGAAGGACTGTTGCAGAGAGCAGAGGCTGGAGACTTGGGTGAAGAAGGACTGTTTCCAAGAGCAGAATTTGGAGACTGAGGTGTAGAAGGACTGTTGAGGAGAGGAGACGTTGGAGACAGGGGTGCAAAAGGATCGTTTTAGATAGGAGAGGTTGAAGACTGAGGTGCAAAAGGATCGTAGCAGAAAACAGCGTTTTAAGACTGAGGTGCAGAAGCACTGTTGCAGAGACCACAGGTTGGAGTCTGGGGTGCAGAAGGACTTTTGCAGAGAGCAGTGGTTGAAGACTGGGGTGCATAAGTCTTGTTATAGAGAACAGACTTTAGAGATTGGGGTGCAGAAGGCCTGTTACGGAGAGGAGAGTTGGGAGAAGGGGGGCAGAAGGACCTTTAGAGAGGGCAGAGTTGGGAGACTGGGTTGCAGAAAGATCTTACAGAGAACAGATGTTAGAAAGTGAGGTGTAGAATGATTGTTGAAGAGAGAAGAGTTTGGAGACTGGGGTGCAGAAGGCCTGTTAAAGAGAGCAGAGTTTGGAGACTGGGGTGCAGAAGGCCTGTTAAATAGAGCAGAGGTTGAAGACTGGGGTGCAGAAGGACTGTTATAGAAAGCAAAGTTAGGAGACTGGGTGGCAAAAGGGTCTTACAGAGCAGAGTTTGGAGACTGAGGTGCAGGAGGACTGTTACAGAGAGCAGTGGTTGGAATCTGGGGTTCAGATGGATTGTGTAGAGATAAGAGGTTTCAGACTGAGGTGTAGATCGACTGTTATGGAGAGCAGAGTTTGGAGACTGAGGTGCAGAAGGACTGTTACAGGGAGCAAATTTTGGAGACTGTTTTGCACAAGGATCTTATATAGAGCAAAGTTTGGAGACTGAAGTGCATAAGGACTGTTAGAGAGAGCAGATGTTGAAGTCTTTGGTGCAGATGGATTGTTGCAGAAAGCAAAATTTTCAGACTGAGGTGCAGAAGGACTTTTGCAGAGAGCAGATGTTGGAGACTGGAATGCACAAGGTTCGTTGCAGAGAGCAGAAGTTGGAGACTGCAGTACAGAAGGACTGTTGCAGAGAGCAGAGGTTGGAGACTAGGGTTAAATAATACTTTTTCAGAGAGCAGATATTGGATACTGTTTTTCAGAAGGACTGTTGCAGAGAACAGAAGTAGGAGAATGGTTTGCAGAAGGACTTTTGCAGAGAGCAGAGGTTGTAGACTGAGGTTCAGATGGACGGACAAAAAAAGCAGAGGTTGGAGACTGGAGTAGAAAAGGACCTTTACAGACAGCAGAGTTTGGAGACTGCGGTACAGAAGGACTGTTACAGAGAGCAGATTTTGATGACTGGGGAAAATAAGGAGTGTTGCAGAATACAGAGGTTGGAGACTGGGGTGCAGCAGGACCGTTGCAGAAAGCAGAGGTTGGAGACTGGCGTGGAGAAGGAATATTACAGAGAGCAGAGTATGGAAACTGGGGTCAGAATGATATTTCAGAGAGCAGAGGTTGGAGACTGGGGTGCAGAAAGATCGTTGCAGAGAGAAGATTTTGGACACTGGGGTTCAGAAGGACTCTTGCAGAGAGCAGATTTTAAAGACTGAAGTGCAGAAGGACTGTTACACAGAACAGAGTTTGGAGAATGGGGAGTAGAAGGACTGTTACAGAGAGAAGAGTTTGAAGTCTGTGGTACAGAAGGACTGTTACAGAGAGTAGACGGTGGCGACTGGGGTGCAGAAAGAGTGTTGTAAAGAACAGAGTTTGGAGACTGAGGTGCAGAAAAAGTGTTACAGAGAGCAGAGTTTTTAGGCAAGGTTGCAGAAGGATCTTACAGAGAGCAGACATTGTAGACCGAGGTGCAGCAGAACTGTTACAGAGAGCAGATGTTGGAGACAGGAGCAGAATGATTGTTATAGCGAACAGACTTTAGAGACTGGGTGCAGAAGGCCTGTTATGGAGAGGAATGTTGGGAGAAGGTGTGCAGATGGACTGTTACAGAGGGCAGAGTTTGGAGTCTGGGTTGCAGAAGGTACTTACAGAGAGCAGTTGTTGGAGAGTGAGATGCAGAGGGACTGTTACAGAGAGTAGATGTTGGAGACTGAGGCACAGAAATATTGTTACAGAGAGAAGAGTTTGGAGACTGGGGTGCAGAAGGACTGTTTTAGATACAAGAGGTTGGAGACTGGGATGTAGAAGGACTTTTGCAGAAACCAGAAGTTGGAATCGGGGTGCTGAAAGACTATTGCAGAGAGCAGATGTAGGAGACTGAGATGCAGAAGGACTGTTACAAAGAGCTGAGGTTTGCGACTGGGGTGCAGAAGGACTGATACAGAGAGCAGAGATTCGAGACTGGGATGCAGAAGGCCTGTTACAGAGAGCAGAGGTTTCAGACTGGGGTGCAGAAGAGCTGTTAGAGAGAGCAGAGTTTGGAGACTGGGTTGCAGAAGAATCTTATGTAGAGCAGAGTTTGGAGACTGAGGTGCAGAAGCACTGTTACAGAGAGCAGAGGTTGGAGACTCGTGTCCAGAAGGATTATGGCAGAGAGCAGAGTTTTCAGACTGAGGTACAAAAGAACTGTTGCAGAGAGCAGATTTTGGAGATTGGGGTGCGAAGGACAGTTGCAGCTAGAAGAGGTTGGAGACTGGGGTGCAGAGGGATCGTTGCAGAGAGCAGAGGTTGGAGACTGGGATGCAGAAGGACTGATACAAAGAGCAGAGTTTGGAAACTGGGGTGCAGAAGGTTTTTTACAGAGAGCAGAGTGTGGAGACTGAGTTGCAGAAGGATCTTACATAGAGCAGAGGTTGGAGACTGAGGTGTAGAAGCACTGTAACAGAGAGTAGATGTTGGAGGCTCAGGTGCAGAAGGACCATTGCAGAGAGCAGAGGTTGTAGACGGATGTGCAGATAGCTTGTGAGAGAGAGCAGAGGTTGGAGACTGGGGTCTAGAAGGACTGAAGCAGAGAGCAAATGTTGGAGACTAAGGTGCAGAGGGACAGTTACACAGAGCACAGGTTGGAGACTGGGGTGGAGAAGGACTGATACAGAAAGAAGAGGTTGGAGACTGGGGTGCAGAATGTCTGATACAGAAAGCAGAGTTTGGAGACTGGGGTGCAGAAGGACCATTACAGAGAGCAGAGTTTGGGGATTGCGGTGCAGAAGAATTGTTACAGAGAGCAGAGGTTAGAGACTGGGGTGCAGAAGGACTATTGCTGAGAACAGAGTTTGGCGACTGAGGTGCAGAATGGCTGCTACAGGGAGCAGAGTTTGGAGACAAGGATGCAGAAGGACCGTTGCACAGAGCAGATGTTGGAGATTTGGATGCAGAAGGCCTGTTAAAGAGAGAAAAGTTTGGACACTGGGGTGCATAAAGACCGTTACACAAAGCAGAGTTTGGAGACTGAGTATTGAAGGATCTTACAGAGAGCAGAGGTTGGACAATGAAGTGCAGAAGGAGTATTACAGAGAGCATAGGTTGGAAACTGGGGTGCAGAAGGACTGTTACAGAGAGTAGAGTTTGGAGACTTAGGTGCAGAAGGATATTTCAGAGAGCTGAGGTTGGGGACTGGGGTACAGAAGCACTGTTGCAGAGAGCAGAGATTGGAGACTTGGTTGCAGAAGGATCGTTGCAGAGAGAAGAGGTTGGAGTCTGTGGTTTAGAAGGATTGTTGCAGAGAGCAGAGGTTGGAGACTGAGGTGCAGAAGGACTGTTAGAGAGAGCAGATTTTGGATACTGGGGTGCAAGACTGATATAGAAATCAGATGTTGGAGCCTGAGGTGCAGAATGATTGTTGCAGACAGCAGAGGTTGGAGGTTGGGTTGTAGAAGAACTGTTGCAGAGAGCAGAATTTGGAGACTCAGGTGCAAAAGGACTGTTACACAGAGCAGAGTTTGGAGACTGGGATGCAGAAGGACTGTTGCAGAGAACAGAGGTTGAAGACTGGGGTGCAGAAGGATCGTGAAAGAGAGCAGAGTTTTCAGACTGAGGTACAGAAGGACAAATTCAGAGAGCAGATGATGGAGACTGGGGTGCAGGAGGGCTGTTGCAGAGAGGAGATGTTGGAGACTGGGGTGCAGAAAGCCTGTTACAAAGAGCAGAGTTTGGAGAAGGGGCGCAGAAAAATTGTTACAGAGAGCAGATTTTGGAGACTGGTTTGCAAAGTATCTTACAGAGTAGAGGTTGGAGACTGAGATACAGAAGGACTGTTACAGATAGTAGAGGTTGGATACTGAGGTGCATAAGGACAATTGCAGCGAGCAGAGGTTGCAGACTGAGGTGCAGAAAGCCTAATGCAGACAGCAGAGTATCGAGAATGTGTTGCAAAAGGACTGATACAGGAAACAGAAGTTGGAGACTGGGGTGAAGAAGGACCCTTATAGTGAACAGTTGTTGAAGACTGCTGTACAGAAGAAGCGTTTTTGAAAACAAGGTTAGAGACTGGGTTGCAGAGGGACCATTGCAGAGAGCAAAGGTTGGAGACTGGGGTACAGAATGATCTTACAGAGAGCAGAATTTGGAGACTGGGTTGCAGAAAGACTGTTGCAGAATAGACGTTGGAGACTGGGGTGCAGAAGGATTGTTGAAGAGAACAGATTATGGAGACTGGGGTATAGATGGACTGTTCCAGAGAGCAGAGGTTGGAGACTGGGGTGCAGAAGGACTGTTACAGAGAGCAGATTTTTCAGACTGTGGTACAGAAGGGCTGTTGCAGAGAACAGAAGTTGGAAACTGGGGTGCATAAGAACCGTTGCTGAGAGTGGAGTTTGGAGTCTGATGTGCAGAAGGATTGTTACAGACAGTAGAGTTTGGAGACTTGGGTTCAGAAGGATCTTTCAGAGAACTGAGGTTGGGAACTTGGGTACAGAAGCACTGTTGCAGAGACCAGAGTTCGGATACTTGGGTGCAGAAGGATTGTTGCAGAGAGAAGAGGTTGGAGTCTGTGGTTTACAAGGATCGTTGCAGAAATCCGAGGTTGGAGACTGAGGTGCAGAAGGACTGGTACAGAGAGCAGATTTCAGAGTCTGGTGTGCAAGACTGATACAGAAATCAGATGTTGGAGACTGGGTTGCAGAATGACTGTTGCAGAGAGCAGAATTTGGAGCCTTAGGTGCAAAAGGACTGTTACAGAGAGCAGAGGTTGGAGACTGGGATGCAGAAGGACTGTTGCAGAGAACAGAGGTTGAAGACTGGGGTGCAGAAAAATCGTGGAAGAAAGCAGAGTTTTCAGACTGTAGTGCAGAAGGACAAATGCAGAGAGCAGATGTTGGAGACTGGGGTGCAGAAGGGCTGTTGCAGAGAGCAGAGGTTAGAGACTTGTGTACAGAAGGACTGTTTCAGAGAAGATATGTTGGAGACTTGGGTGCAGAACGCCTGTTACAGAGAGCAGAGTTTGGAGAAGAGGTGCAGAAGGACTGTTACAGAGAGCAGATTTTGGAGATTGGTTTGCAAAAGTATCTTACAGAGAGTAGAGGTTGGAGACTGAGATGTAGAAGGACGGTTACAGAGAGGAAACTTTGGATACTGAGATGCAGAAGGACAATTGCAGAGAGCAAAAATTGAAGACTGAGGTGCAGAAGGACTGTTACAGAGAGCAGAGGTTGGAGACTGTGGAGCAGAAGGACTGATACAGAAAACAGAGTTTAGAGACTGGGGTGCAGAAGGACCATTACAGAGAGCAGAGGTTGGGGATTGTGGTGCAGAAGAACTGTTACAGAGAGCAGATTTTAGAGACTGGGGTGCAGAAGGACTGTTGCAGAGAACAGAGTTTGGCGACTGAGGTGCAGAACGGCTGCTACAGGGAGCAGAGTTTGGAGACTAGGATGCAGAAGGACTGTTGCAAAGAACAGAGTTTGGAGACTGGGTTACAGAAGGACCGTTGCACAGAGCAGATGTTGGAGATTTGGATGCAGAAGGCCTGTTAAAGAGAGAAAAGGTTGGAGACTTGGGTGCATAAGGACTGTCACTGAAAGCAGAGTTTGGAGACTGGGTATTGAAGGATCTTACAGAGAGCAGAGGTTGGACAATGAAGTGCAGAAGAAGTGTTACAGAGAGCAGAGGTTGGAGACTGGGGTGCAGAAGGACTGTTACAGAGAGTAGCGTTTGAATACTTGGGTGCAGAAGGATCTTTCAGAGAGCTGAGGTTGGGGACTGGGGTACACAAGCACTGTTGCAGAGAGCAGAGATTGGAGACTTGGGTGCAGAAGGATCGTTGCAGAGAGAAGAGGTTGGAGTCTGTGGTTTAGAAGGATTGTTGCAGAGAGCAGAGTTTGGAGACTGAGGTGCAGAAGGACTGTTACAGAGAGCAGATTTTGGAGACTGGGGTGCAAGACTGATACAGAAATCAGATGTTGGAGCCTGTAGTGCAGAATGATTGTTGCAGACAGCAGAGGTTGGATACTGGGTTGCAGAAGGACTGTTGCAGAGAGCAGAATTTGGAGACTTAGGTGCAGAATAACTGTTACACAGAGCAGAATTTGGAGACTGGGATGCAGAAGGACTGTTGCAGAGAACAGAGGTTGAAGACTGGGGTGCAGAAGGAACGTGGAACAGAGCAGAGTTTTCAGACTGTAGTGCAAAAGGACAAATGCAGAGAGCAGATGTTGGAGACTGGGGTGCAGGAGGGCTGTTGCAGAGAGCAGAGGTTAGAGACTTGTGTACAGAAGGACTGTTTCAGAGAAGATATGTTGGAGACTGGGGTGCAGAAAGCCTGTTACAAAGAGCAGAGTTTGGAGAAGGGGTGCAGAAGGACTGTTACAGAGAGCAGATTTTGGAGATTGGTTTGCAAAAGTATCTTACAAAGAGTAGAGGTTTGAGGCTGAGATGCAGAAGGACTGTTACAGAGAGTAAATGTTGGATACTGAGGTGCAGAAGGACAATTGCAGAGAGCAAAAATTGAAGACTGAGGTGCAGAAGGACTGATACAGAAAGGAGAGTTTGGAGACTGTGGTGCAGAAGGACCATTACAGAGAGCAAAGGTTGGGGATTATAATGCAGAAGAACTGTTACAGAGAGCAGAGGTTAGAGACTGGGGTGCAGACGGACTCTTGCAGAGAACAGAGTTTGGCGACTGAGGTGCAGAACGGCTGCTACAGGGAGCAGAGTTTGGAGACTAGGATGCAGAAGGACTGTTGCAAAGAACAGAGTTTGGAGACTGGGTTACAGAAGGACCGTTGCACAGAGCAGATGTTGGAGATTTGGATGCAGAAGGCCTGTTAAAGAGAGAAAAGGTTGGAGACTGGGGTGCATAAGAACTGTTACAGAAAGCAGAGTTTGGAGACTGGGTATTGAAGGATCTTGCAGAGAGCAGAGGTTGGACAATGAAGTGCAGAAAGAGTGTTACAGAGAGCAGAATTTGGAGACTGGGGTGCAGAAGGACTGTTACAGAGAGTAGAGTTTGGAGACTTGGGTGCAGATGGATCTTTCAGAGAGCTGAGGTTGGGGACTGGGGTACAGAAGCACTTTTACAGAGAGCAGAGATTGAAGACTTGGTTGCAGAAGGATCGTTGCAGAGAGAAGAGGTTGGAGTCTGTGGTTTAGAAGGATTGTTGCAGAGAGCAGAGGTTGGAGACTGAGGTGCAGAAGGACTGTTACAGAGAGCAGATTTTGGAGACTGGGGTTCAAGACTGATACAGAAATCAGATGTTGGAGCCTGGGGTGCAGAATGATTGTTGCAGACAGCAGAGGTTGGAGGCTGGGTTGCAGAAGGACTGTTGCAGAGAGCAGAATTTGGGGACTTAGGTGCAGAAAGACTGTTACAAAGAGCAGAGGTTGGAGACTGGGATGCAGAAGGACTGTTGCAGAGAACAGAGGTTGAAGACTAGGGTGCAGAAGGATCGTGAAAGAGAGCAGAGTTTTCAGACTGAGGTGCAGAAGGACAAATTCAGAGAGCAGATGATGGAGACTGGGGTGCAGGAGGGCTGTTGCAGAGAGCAGAGGTTGGAGTCTTGTGTGCAGAAGGACTGTTTCAGAGAGGAGATGTTGGAGACTGGGGTGCAGAAAGCCTGTTACAGAGAGCAGAGTTTGGAGAAGGGGCGCAGAAAAATTGTTACAGAGAGCAGATTTTGGAGACTGGTTTGCAAAAGTATCTTACAGAGTAGAGGTTGGAGACTGAGATGCAGAAGGACTGTTACAGATAGTAGAGGTTGGATACTGAGGTGCAGAAGGACAATTGCAGCGAGCAGAGGTTGCAGACTGAGGTGCAGAAGGACTGTTACAGAGAGTAGAGTTTAGAGACTTGGGTGCAGAAGGATCGTTGCAGAGAGAAGAGGTTAGAGTCTGAGGTTTAGAAGGATCATTGCAGAGAGCAGAGGTTTGAGACTGAGGTGCAGAAGGACTGTTACAGAGAGCAGATTTTGTAGACTGGGGTGCAAGACTGATACATAAATCAGATGTTGGAGTCTGGGGTGCAGAATGATTGTTACAAAGAGAAGAGGTTGGAGTCTGTGGTTTAGAAGGATCTTGCAGGGAGCAGAGGTTGGAGACTGCATTGCAGAAGGACTGTTGCAGAGAGCGGAATTAAGAGACTTAGGTGCAGAAGGCCTGTTAAAGAGAGACAAGTTTGGAGACTGGGGTGCATAAGGACTGTTATAGGAAGCAGAGTTTGGAGACTGGGTAGTAGAAGGATCTTACAGAGAGCAGAGGTTGGAGAATGACGTGCAGAAGGAGTGTTACATAGAACAGAGTTTGGAGACTGGGGTGCAGAAGGATCTTTGCAGAGAGCAGAGTCTTCAGCGTGAGGTGCAGAAGGACTATTGCAGACAGCTGATGTTGGATACTGGGGTTCAGAAAAACTGTTGCTGAGAGGAGAGTTTGGACACTTGGGTGTAGAAGGATCGTACCAGAGAGCAGAGGTTGTAGACTGGGGTGCAGAAGTCCTGTTACAGAGAGTTGAATTTGGAGAAGTGGTGCAGTAGGACTGTTTCAGAGAGCAGAGTTTGGGGTTGGGTTGCAGAAGGATCTTACAGACAGCAGATATTGGAGACTGAGTTGCAATAAAACTGTTACACAGAGTAGAGGTTGGAGACTGAGGTGCAGAAAGACCAATGCAGAGAGCAGAGTTAGGAGACTGAGGTGCAGAAGGACTGTTGAAGAGCAGAGGTTGGAGACTTGGGTGTAGAAGGACTGTTGCAGAGAGCAGAGGTTGTAGATTGGGGTGCAGTAAGTCTGTTGCAAAGAGCAGAATTTCAAGACTGAAGTTCATAAGTGCTGTTACAGAGAGCCGAGGTTGGAGACTTGAGTGCAGAAGGACTGATACAGAAAGCAGAGTTTGGAGTCTGGGGTGCAAGACGACAGTTACAGAGAGCAGAGTTTGTAAACTGCAGTACAGAAGGACTGTTACACAGAGCAGATGTTGGAGAGTGGGTTGCAGAAGGACAGTTACAGAGAGCACAGTTTTGAGACTGGGATGAAGAAGAGATGTTGCAGAGAGCAGAGTTTGGAGACTGGGGTGCAGAAAGACTTTTGCAGAGAGCAGAGGTTGGAGCCTGAGGTGCAGAAGGACAGTTGCAGAGAGCAGAGTTTAGAGAATGCGGAACAGAAGGACTGTTACAGAGAGTAGAGTTTGGAGACTGGGGTTCAGAAGGAATGTCACAGAGAGTAGAGTTTCGAAACTAGGTTGTAGAAGAATCTTATAGAGACCAGAGGTTGTAGACTGTGGTTCAGAAGGACTGATGCAGAGTGCAGACGTTGGAGACTGGTGTGCAGAAGGATCATTGCAGAGAGTAGAGATTGGAGACTTGGGTGTAGAAGGACTGTTGCAGAGAGAAGAGGTCGGAGACTGGGGTGCAGAAGGACTGTTGAAGAGAGCAGAGGTTGGAGACTGAGGTGCAGAAGGAGTGTTACAGAGAGCATACGTTGGAAACTGGGGTGCAGAAGAACTGATACAGAAAGCAGAGTGTGGAGACTGGGGTGCAGAAGGACTTTTGCAAAGAGCAGAGGTTGGAGACTGGTGTGGAGAAGAAATGCTGTAGAGAGCAGATGTTGGAGACTGAGGTGCAGAAGGACGGTTACAGAGAGCAGAGGTTGAATCCTGGGTGCAGAAGGACTGATACAGAACGCAGAGTTTGGAGACTGGGTTGCAGAAGGATCGTTACAGTGAGAAGAGTATGGAAACTGCAGTATAGAAGGACTGTTACAGAGAGTAGAGTTTGGAGACTAGGGTGGAGAAGGACTTTTGGAGAGATCAGATGTTGGAGACTTGGGTGCAGAAGGACTGTTGCAGAGAGGAGGTTGGAAACTGGCATGCAGAAGAACTGTTGCAAGGAGGAGAGGTTCGAGATTGGGGTGCAGAGACTGTTGCAGAGAGCAGAGGTTAGAGACTTGAGTGCAGAAGGACTTACACAGAAAGTAGAGGTTGGAGACTGCAGTGCAGAAGTACCGTTACAGAGAGTAGAGGTTGGAGACTGGGGTGCAGAATAACTGTTGTAGAGAAAAGAGGTTGGAGACTGGGGAGCAGAAGGACCATTGCAGAAAGCAGAGTTTGGAGACTGGGTTTCAAAGGATCTTATAGAGAGCAGCGTTTGAGTCTGAGGTGCAGAAGAATGTTACAGAGAGCAAAGTTTGGAGACTGGGGTTCAGAAAAACTGATATAGAAAGCAGAGTTTGGAGCCTGGGGTGCAGAAGGACCATTACAGAGAGCAGAGGTTTGAGACTGCAGTACAGAAGGTCTGTTGCTGAGAGAAGGTTTTGGAGATTGGGTTGCAGAAGGAGTGCTGCAGAGAGCAAGGTTGAAGACTGGGGTGCAGAAGGGCTATTGAAGAGAGAAGAGGTTGCAGAGTGAGGTGCAGAAGGACTGTAACTGAGAGCAGAGTTTGGAGACTGTAGTGCAGAAGGACTGATATAGAAAGGAGTGGTTGGAGACTGGAATGAAAAAGGACCCTTACAGAGAACAGAGGTTGAGGACTGTGGTACAGAAGAAGTGATTTGGAGAACAGAGTTTGGAGACTGGGGTGTAGAAGGACCGTTGCACATTGCAGAGGTTGGAGATTTGGGTGTAGAAGGCCTGTTAAAGAGAGAAAAGGTTGGAGACTGGGGTGAACAAGGACTGTTACAGTGAGCAGAGTTTGGAGACTGGGTTGTAGAAGGATCTTACAGAGAGCAGAGGTTTAAGACTGACGTTCAGAAGGAGTGTTACATAGAACAGAGTTTGGAGACTGGGGTGCAGAAGGATCATTGCAGAGAGCAGAGTATTCAGACTGAGGTGCAGAAGGACTACTGCAGACAGCTGATGTTGGAGACTGGGGTGCAGAAAGACTGTTGCAGAGAGAAGAGGTTGGAGACATGGGTGCAGAATGATCATTCCAGAGAGCAGAGATTTTAAACTGGGGTGCAGAACGCCTGTTACAGATTGCAGAATTTGGAGAAGGGGTGAAGTAGGACTGTTACAGAGAGCAGAGTTTGGGGATTGGTTTGCATAAGGATCTTACAAACAGCAGAGGTTAAAGACTGAGGTTCATAAGGACTGTTACAGAGAGCAGAGTTTGGAGACTTGAGTGCAGAACGACTGATACAGAAAGCAGAGTTTAAAGTCTGGGGTGCAAGAGGACAGTTACAGAGAGCAGAGGTTGGAGACTGCAGTACAGAAGGACTGTTACACAGAGCAGAGGTTGGAGAGTGGGGTGCAGAAGAACAGTTACAAAAAGCACAGTTTTGAGACTGGGGTGAACAAGAAATGTTGCAGAGAGCCGAGGTGGGAGACTGGGGTGCATTAGGTTTTTTGCAGAGAGCAGATTTTAGAGACTGGGGTGCAGAGGGACTCTTACAGAGAACAGAGGTTGGATACTGCAGTACAGGAGGACTGTTACAGGGATCAGAGTTTGGAGACTGTGGTGCAGAATAACTGTTGTAGAAAACAGAGTTTAGAGAGTGAGGTGCAGATGGACCATTGAAGATAGCAGAGGTTGGAGACTGGGTTTCAGAAGGATCATACAGAGAGCAGAGTTTGAACACTGAGGTGCAGAAGGACTGTTGCAAAGAGCAGAGGTTGGATATTGGGGCGCAGTAGGACTGTTGCAGAAAGCAGAGGTTGGAGTCTGAGGTGCCGAAGGACTGTTAAAGAGAGCAGAGTTTAGAGACCGGGGTGCAGAAGGACTGATTCAGAAAGCAGAATTTGAAGACTGGGGTGCAGAAAAACCGTTACAGAGAGCAGAGCTTTGAGACTGAAGTACAGAAGGACGGTTACAGAGAGCAGAGGTTGGAGACTGGGGTGGAAAAAGACTGTTGTAGAAAACAGATTTTGGAGACTGGGGTGCAGACGGACTGTTGCAGAGAGCAGAGGTTGCAGAGTGAGGTGCAGAAGGACTGTTACAGAGAGCAGAGTTTGGAGACTGTGGTGCAGAAGGACTGATACAGAAAGCAGAGGTTGGAGAATGGAGTGCAGAACGAACCTTATAGAAAAAAGAGTTTGAAGACTGCGGTACAGAAGAGCTGATGTAGAGAACAAGGTTGGAGACTGGGGTGCAGAGGGACTATTGCAAAGAGTAGACATTGGAGACTGGGCTACTGAAGGATTTTTGCAGAGAGCAGACTTTAGAGACTGGGGTGCAGAAGGATTTTACAGAGAGCAAAATATGGAGACTGAGGAGCAGAAGGACTGTTGCAGAGAGCAGATGTTGGAGACTGGGGTGCAGAAGGACTGTGCAGAGTGCAGTTTTTGGAGACTGGGGTGCAGAAAGACTGTTGCAGAGAGCAGAGGTTGGAGACTGGGCTGCAGACGGACTGTTACAGAGAGCAGAGGTAGAAGCCTGGGGTGTAGAACGACGGATACAGAAAGCAGAGTTTGGAGACTGGGGTGCAGAAGGACTGTTACAGAGTATAGAGGTTGGAGACTGCGGAATAGAAGGACTGTTAAAGAGAGCAGAGGTTGGAGACAGGTGTGCAGAAGGATATTACAGACAGCAGAGGTTGGAGACTGTGGTGCAATAGGACTGTTGCAGAGAGCAGAGGTTGGAGACTGTAGTGCAGAAGGATCATTGCAGAGAGAAGAGGTTGGAGACTGAGGTGCAGGAGGCCTGTTACAGAGAGCAGAGCTTGGAGACTGGGGTGCAGATGGCCTTGACATAGAGCAGAGTTTGGAGACTGGGTTGCAGAAGGATCTTACAGAGAGCAGCAGTTGTTGACTGAGGTGCCGAAGGACTGTTACAGAGAGCAGAGGTTGGAGACTGGGGTCCAGAAAGATCGTTGCAGAGAGCAGAGTTTTCAGAATGATGTTTAGAAGGACTGTTGAAGAGAACAGAGTTTGGAGACTTGGGTGCAAAAGAATCATTACAGAGAGCAGAGGGTGGAGACTGGGGGTGCCAAAGGACTGTTTCAGAGAGCAGATGTTGGAGACTTAAGTTCAGAAGGACTGTTACAGAGAGAAGAGTTTGGAGACTGAGGTTCAGATGGACCTTTGCAGAGAGGAGAGGTTGGAGACTGAGGTGTAGAAGGATTGTTAAAGAGAGCAGAGGTTGGAGAGTAGGGTGCAGAAGGACTGATACAGAAAGAGGGGTTGGATACTCGGGTGCAGAAGGACCCATACAGAGAGCAGAGGTTGGAGACTGAGGTGCAAAAGGACTGTTGCAGAGAGCAGAGGTTTCAGACTGTGTTGCAGAAGTACTGTTACAGCGGGCAGGGTTTCGAGACTTTGGTGGAAAACGACTGAAACAGAAAGCAGAGTTTGGATACTGGGGTGAATAAAGACACTTATGGAGAACAGAGGTTGGAGACTGCGGTACAGAAGGACTGTTACAGAGAGCAGAGGTTGGAGACTGGGGTGCAGGAGGATCGTTGGGGCGAGCAGAATATGGAGACTGGGGTGTAGAAGGACTGTTGCAGAGAGCAGACGTTGGAAACTGGGGTGCAGAAGGATCGTTGCAGAGAGCAGAGTTTGGAGACTGGGGTGTAGAAGGATCATTAAAGAGAGCAGATTTTGGAGACTGTAATGCAGAAGGACTTTTACAGAGAGCAGAGTTTGAAGACGGGGGTGCAGTAGGACACTTTCAGAGAGAACATTTTGGAGACTCATGTGCAGAAAAACTATTGCAGAGAACAAAGTTTGGAGACTGGGGTGCAGAAGGAGTGTTTCAGTGAGCAGAGGATGCAGACTGAAGTATAGAAAGACCCTTACAGAGACCAGAGTTTGGAGACTGTGGTACAGAAAGACTGTTACAGAAAGCATAGGTTGGAGACAGGTGTTCAGAAAGATCTTACAGACAGCATAGGTTGGAGACTGGGGTGCAGAAGGACTGTTGCAGAGAGCAGAGGTTGAAGACTGGGGTGCAGAAGGCCTGTTGCAGAGAGCAGTGCTTGGAGACTGAGGTGCAGAAGAATCGTTGCTGAGTGCAGAGTTTTCAGACTGAGGTGCAGAAGGACTGTTAGAGAAAGCAGAGGTTGGAGACTGGGGTGCAGAAGCCCGGTTACAGAGAGCAGAGGTTTTAGACTAAGGTGGAGAAGGACTGCTGCAGAGAATACAGGTTGAAGTCTGAGGTACATAAGGAGTGTTACAGAGAGCAGAAGTTGGAGACGGGGTGCAGCAAGACTGATACAGAAAGCAGAGCTTGATGACTGGGGTGCAAAAGGAGTGTTTCAGAGAGCAGAGGTTGGAGACTGAGGTGGGGAACGACTGTCATAGAGAGAAGATGTTAGAGACTGGGGTGCACAAGGACTGTTGCACAGACCAGAGATTGTAGACTGGTGGGCAGAAGGACTATTGCAGAGAGCAGAGGTTGCAGACTGAGGTGCAAAAGACTGTTACAGAGAAGAGAGTTTGGAGAATGTGGTCCTGATGGACTGATACTGAAACCACAGTTGAAGACTGGGGTACAGAAGGACCCTTACAGAGAACAGAGATGTGAGACTTTGGTACAGAAGGACTGTTACAGAGAGCAGAAGTTGGAGACTGGGGTGCAGAATAATTGTTGTAGAAAACAGAGTTTGGAGACTGGGGTGCAGAAGGACCATTGCAAATAGCAGAGTTTGGGGAGTGGGTTTCAGAAAGATTATACAGAGAGTAGAGTTTGGACACTGAGTTGCAGAAGCACTGTTGCAGAGAGCAAAGTTTGGCGATTGAGGCGCAGTAGGACTGTTGCAGTAAGCAGAGGTTAAAGTCTGAGGTTCAGAAGGACTGTTACAGAGAGCAGAGTTTAGAGACGGGGTGCAGAAAGACTGATACAGAAAGCAGATTTTGGAGACTGGGGTGCACAAGAACCATTACAGAGAGCACAGGTTGGAGACTGTAGTACAGAAGGACGGTTACAGAGATAAATGGTTGAAGACTGGCGTGGTAAACGACTGTTGCAGAGAGCAGATTTTGGAGACTGGGGTGCAGAAGGACTGTTGCAGCGAGCAGAGGTTTAAGACTGGAGTGCAGCAGGACTCTTGCAGAGAGCAGTGGTGGCAGAGTAAGTTGCAGAAGCAGTGATACAGAGAGCAGAGTTTGGAGACTGTGGTGCAGAAGGACTGATACAGAAAGCAGAGGTTGGAGAATGGGGTGCAGAAGGACCCTTACAGAGAGCAGAGTTTGGAGACTGATGTGCAGAAGGACTGTTACAGAGAGCAGAGGTTGGAGACTCTGGAGAAGGAATGTTGCAGAGTGCAGTGTTCAGAGACTGGGTTGCAGAAGGACTGTTGCAGAGAGCAGAGGTTTGAGACTGGGGTGCAGAAGGGCTGTTACAGAGAGCAGAGGTTGGAGACTTGGGTGTAGAAGGACTGATACAGAAAGCAGAGGTTGGAGACTGGGGTGCAGAAGGACTGTTGCAAAAAGTAGAGGATGGAGACTGGGGTGGAGAAGGACTGTTGTAGAGAGCAGATGTTGGAGACTGGGGTGCAGAATTAATCTTGCAGAGAGAAGAGGTTGGAAACTGGGGTGCAGTAGGACTATTGGAGAGAGCAGAGGTTGCAGACTAAGGTGCAGAAGGACTGTTAAAGTGAGCAGAGAATGGAGACTGTGGTGCAGAATGATTGTTACAGAGAGCAGATTTTGGAGACTGGGGTGAAGAATTATCTTAAAGAGAGCAGAGGTTGGAGACTGGGGTGCAGAAGGAGCTTTGCAGAGATCAGACGTTGGAGATGAGGTGCAGAAGGACTGTTATAGAGAGCAGAGGTTGGAGACTGGGGTGAAGAAGAACTGATACAGAGAGCAGAGTTTGGAGACTGCGGTACAGCAGGACTGTTACAGAGAGCAGAGTTTGCAGACTGCGGTGCAAAAGGACTGTTTCAGAAAACAGAGGTTGGAGACTGGTGTTCAGAAGGACTGTTACAAAGAGCAGATTTTTGAGACTGGTGTTCAGAATTACTGTTACATAGAGTAGAGGTTGGAAACTGGGGTGTAGAAGGATCCTACAGAGAGTAGAGGTTGGAGACTAGGGTGCAGAAGGACTGTTGCAGAGAGCAGACGTTGGAGACAGGGGTGTAGAATGATGGTTGCAGAGAGAAGAGGTTTGAGACTGAAATGCAGAATGCCTGTTAAAGAGAGCAGAGTTTGAAGAATGGGGTGCAGAAGGACTGTTATAGAGAGCAGAGTTAGGAGAATGGGTGGCAGAAGGATCTTCCAGAGAGCAGAGTTTGGAGACTGAGGTGCAGAAGGACTGTTACAGAGAGCAGTGGTTGAAGACTGGGGTGAGAAGGATCGGTCAGAGAGCAGAGGTTTCAGACTGAGATGTAGAACGACTGTTACAGAGAGCAGAGGTTGGAGACTGAGGTGCAGAAGGAATGTTACAGAAAGCAGATTTTAAAGACTGTGTTGCAGAAGGATCTTACGTAAAGCAGAGTTTGGAGATTGAGGTGCAAAGGATTGTTGAAGAGAGCATAGTTTTCAGACTAAGTTGCAGAAGAACTGTTGCAGAGAGCAGATGTTGTAGACTGGGGTGCAGAAGGACCGGTACAGAGAGCAGAGGTTGGAAACTGGCTTGCAGAAGGCCTGTTACAGAGAGCAGAGTTTTGAGACTGGTTTTCAGAAGGATCTTACAGAGAGCAGAGGTTGGAGACTGAGGTGCAGAAGAACTGTTGCAGAGAGCAGACTTTGGAGAATAGGTTACAGAAGGACTGTTGCAGAGAGTAGATGTTGGAGACTGTTGTTCAGAAGGACTGTTTCAAAGAGCAGAGGTTGGAGAATGGGGTGCAGAAGGACTTTTGCAAAGAGCAGAGGTTGGAGACTGAGGTTCAGAAGAACTGTTACAGAAAGCAGAGGTTGGGGACTGTTGTGAAGATGGACTGATAAAAAAAGCAGATGTTGGAGACTGGGGTGGAAAAGGACCTTTACGGAGAGCAGAGTTATGAGACTTCGGTACAGAAGGGCTGCTCCAGAGACCAGAGTTTGAATATTGGAAAGCAGAAGGACTGTTGCAGAGGACAGAGGTTGGAGACTGGGGTTCAGCTGGACCGTTGCAGAAAGCAGAGGTTGGAGACTAGGGTTCAGAAGTAATTTTACAGAGAGCAGAGTTTGGAAACTGAAGTGCAGAAGGATCTTACAGAGCGCAGAGGTTGGATATTGATGTGCAGTTGGATTCTCACAGAGAACAGAGTTTGGAGACTGGGGGGCAGAAGTACTGTTGAAGAGATCAGATGTTGGTAACTAGGGTGCAGACCGACTGTTGCAGAGAGCAGAGGTTGGAGACTGGGGTGCAGAAGGACTGTTGCAGAGAGCAGAGTTTTGAGACTGAGGTGCAGAAGGAATGTTACATAGAGAAGAGATTTGAGACTGTGCTGCCGAAGGACTGTTACAGAGAGCAGAGTTTGGAGACTGGGTTTCTGAAGAATCTTACAGTGAGCAGAGGTTGGAGACTGAGGTTCAGTTGGACTGTTACAGAGAGCACTGGTTGGAGACTGCGGTGCAGAAGGATCTTGGAGACCAGAGGTTTCAAACTGAGGTGCAGAAACACTGTTACAGAGAGCAGAGGTTAGAGGCTGAGGTGTAGAAGGACTGTTACAGAGAGCAGAGTTAAAAGACTGAGGTTCAGAAGGACTTTTACAGAAAGCAGACGTTGGAAATTGTGGTCCAGAAGGACTGTTACAGAGAGCATAGGTTGCAGACTGAGCTGCAGAATAATCTTGGAGAGCAGAAGATTTAGACTGAGGTGCAGAAGGACTGTTACAAAGAGCAGAGGTTGAAGACTGTCGTCAGAAAGACTGATACAGAAAGCAGAGGTTGGAGACTGGGGTGCAGAAGGACCTTTACAGAGAGCAGAGGTTGGAGACTGCATTACATAAGTACTGTTACAGAGAGCAGATGTTGGAGACTGGGGAGCAGAAGAACTGTTTCAGATGACAGATGATGGAGACTGGGGTGCCCCAGGACACTTGCAAAAAGCAGAGTTTGGAGCCTGGGGTGGAGAAGGAATGTTAGAGAGAGCAGAGGTTGGAAACTGGAATGCAGAAAGATCTTACAGAGATCAGGGGTTGGAGACTCTGGTGCAGAAGGACTGTTGCAGAGATCAGACATTGGAGACTGGGGTCCAGAAGGATAATTGCAGAGAGGAGAGTTTGGAGACTGTGGTTCAGAAGGACTGTTGCAGAGAGCAGAGGTTGAAGCCTGGAATGCAGATGGTTCTTACAGAGAGCAGAGGTTGGAGACTCTGGTGCAAAAGGACTGTTGCAGAGAGCAGAGGTTGGAGAATGGTGTTGAGAAGAATCGTTACAGAGAGAAGAGGTTGGATACTGGGGTGCAAAAGGCCTGTTACAGTGAGCCAAGGTTGGAGACTGGGTTTCAGAGGTACTGTTACAGAGATCAGAGGTTGGAGACTGTTGTGCAGAAGGACTGAGACAGAGTGCAGAGTTTAAAAACTTGGTTGCAGAAGGATATTACAGAGAGCAGAGGTTGGAGACTGCAGTACAGAAGGACTGTTAAAGAGAGCAGAGGTAGAGACTGGGGTGCAGAAGGACTGTTGCAGAGAGCAGATGTTGGTAACTAGGGTGCACAAGGACTGTTGCAGAGAGCAGAGGTTGGAGACTGAGGTGCAGTAGGACTGTTGCAGAAGTAGAGGTTGGAATTTAAGGTGCAGAAGAACTGTTACAGAGAGAAGAGGTTGGAGACTGTTGTTCTGAAGGACTGAAACAGAAAGCAGAGGTTGGAGAATGTGGTGCAGAAGGACTGTTACAGAGAGCAGATGTTGGAGACTGGTTTGCAAAAGGACTGTTGAAGAGAGCAGAGGTTAGAGACTAGGGTGCTGAGGGACTGTTGCCGAGAGCAGAATTTGGAGAGTGGGATGTTGAAGAATTGTTGCAGAGAGAAGATTTTGAAGACTGGGGTGCAGAAGGACTGTTGCAGAGAGCACATGTTGGAGACTGGGGTGCAGAAGGACTTTTAAAGAGAGCAGTGGTTGGAGACTTGGGTGTAGACGGATTGTTACAGAGAGCCGAGTTTGGAGACTGGAGTGCATAAGGATCTTACAGAGAGCAGAGGTTGGAGACTGGGGTGTAGAAGGACTCTTGACGAGAGCAGAGGTTGGAGACTGGGGTGAAGAAGAATCGTTGAAGAGAGAAGAGTTTGGACACTGGGGTTCAGAAGGCCTGTTACAGAGAGCAGAGTTTTTGAGACTGGGTTGCAGAATTCCTGTTATAGAAAGCAGATGTTGGAAACTGTTGTGAAGAAGGACTGTTACAGAGACCAGAGTTTGGAGACTGGGTTTGTCAAGGATCTTACAGAGAGCAGATTTTTGAGACTGAGGTGCAGAAGGACTGTTACAGAGAGCAGAGGTTGGAGACTGAGCTGTAGAAGGACTGTTACAGAGAGCAGATGTTGGAGACTGGTTTGCAAAAGAACTGTTAAAGAGAGCAGAGGTTAGAGACTGGGGTGCTGAAGGACTGTTGCCGAGAGAAGAATTTGGAGTGTGGGATGGTGAAGAATTGTTGCAGAGAGAAGATTTTGGAGACTGGGGTGCAAAAGGTTCGTTGAAAACAGCAGAGTTTTCAGACTCAGGTGAAGAAGGACTGTTGCTGAGAGCAGAGGTTGGAGACTGGGGATTAGAAGGACTGTTACAGAAAGCAGAGGTTGGAAATTGGGGTGTAGGAGGACCGTTACAAAGAGAAGAGTTTGGAGTCTGCAGTACAGAATGACTGTTATAGAGAGCAGATCTCGGAGACTGGGGAGAAGAAGGACTGTTGCAGAGGACAGAGGTTAGAGACGGTGGTGGAGAAGGAATGTTACAGAAAGCAGAGTTTGGAATCTGGAGTGCAGAAGGATCTTACACCTAGCAGAGGATGGAGACTTTGGTGCACACGGACTGTTGCAGAGAACATACATTGGAGACTGGGGTCCAGAAATATAGTTGCAGACAGCAGAGTTTGGAGACTTGGGTGCAGAAGGACTGTTGCAGAGAGCAGATGTTAGAGACTGGGGTGTAGAAGGATTGTTTCAGAGAGCATATTTTAGAGACTGGGGTGCAGATGGACTGTTACAGAGAGCAGAGGTTGTAGACTGAGTTGCAGTAGGACAGATACACAGAGCAGAGTTTGTAGACTGGTGTTCAGAAAGACTGTTACAGAGAGCAGAGTTTGGAGACTGAGGTGCAGAAGGACTGTTACAGAAAGCGGAGGTTGGAAATTGGGGTGTAGAAGGACCGTTACAAAGAGAAGAGGTTGGAGTCTGCGGTACAGAATGACTGTTAAAGAGAGCAGATCTCAGAGATTGGAGAGCAGAAGGACTGTTGCAGAGGACAGAGGTTGGAGACTGTGGTGGAGAAGAAATGTTACAGAGAGCAGAGTTTGGAAACTGGAGTGCAGAAGTATCTTACACATAGCAGAGGTTGGAGTCTATGGTGAACAAGGATTGTTGCAGAGAGCAGACGTTGGAGACTGGGGTCCAGAAGGATCGTTGCAGAGAGCAGAGTTTGGAGACTGGGGTGCAGAAAGACTCTTGCAGAGAGCAGATGTTGATGACTGGGGTGCAGAAGGACTGTTGCAGAGAGCATATTTTAGAGACTGGCGTGCTGATGGACTGTTACAGAGAGCAGAGGTTGGAGACTGAGGTGCAGAAGGACAGATACATAAAGTAGAATTTGGAGACTGTTGTGCAGAAGGACTGTTACAGAGAGCAGAGGATGGAGACTGTGGTTCAGATGGATGTTACAGAGAGCAGAGTTTGGAGACTGGGGTGCAAAAGAACTGTTGCAGAGAGCAGATGTTGGAAACTGGGGTGGAGAAGAATCGTTGCAGAGAGAAGAGGTTGGAGACTGGGGTGCAGAAGGATCATGGAGAGCAGAGGTTTCAGACTCAGGTGCAGAAGTACTGTTACAGGGAGCAGAGGTTGGAGACTGAGTTGTAGAATGACTGTTACGAAGAGCAGAGTTTGGAGACTTAGGTTCCTAAGGACTGTTACAGAAAGCAGAGGTTGGAAATTGGGGTGCAGAAAGACCGTTACAGAGACCAGAGTTTGGAGACTGTGGTATAGAAGGACTGTTAAAGGGAGCAGAGGTGGGTCACTTGGGTGCAGAAGGACTGTTACTGAAAGCACAGGTTGGAGACTGAGGTTCAGAACGATAGATAGAGAGAGCAGAGGTTGGAGACTGTGGTTTAGAAGGACTGATACAGAAAGTAGTATTTGGAGACTGGGTTGCTGAAGGATCTTACAGAGAGCAGAGTTTGGTGACTGCAGTACAGAAGGACTGTTACAGAGAGCAGATATTGGAGACTGGGGTTCAGAAAAATCGTGCAGAGACCAGAGGTTTCAGACTGAGGTGCAGAAGGACTGTTACAGAGAGCAGACGTTGGAGACTGAGCTGTAGAAGGACATTTACAGAGAGCGGAGTTTGGAGACTCAGGTGCAGAAGGACTGTTACAGGAAGCAGAGTTTGGAAATTGGGGTGCAGTAGGACCATTACAGAGAGCAGAGTTTGGAGACTGCGGTATAGGAATGTTACTGAGAGCAGAGGTTAGAGACTGGGGTGCAGAATGACTCTTAAATAGAGCACAGGTTGGAGACTGAGGTGCAGAAGGATGGATAGAGTACAGAAGTTGAAGGCTGGGGTTTAGACAGATTAATTCAGAAAGCAGAGTTTGGAGACTGGGGTGTAGAAGGACCGTTATGGAGAGCAGAGTTTGGAGCCTGCGGTACAGAAGGACTGTTACAGAGAACAGATCTCGGAGACTGGGGAGCAGAAAGAAGACTGTTGCAAAGGAAAGAGGTTTGAGACTCGGGTGGAAGAGAAATGTTACAGAGAACAGAGTTTGGAGACTGGTTTTCAGAAGAATCTTACACAGAGAAGAGGTTGGAGACTGAAGTGCAGAAGGACTGTTAAAAAGAGTAGAGTTTGGAGACTGAGGTGCAGAAGTATCCTTGCTGAGAACAGAGTGTGGAGACTGAGGTGCAGAAGAAATGCCACAGAGAGCAGAGTTTGGAGACTGGGGTGCAGAAGAACTGTTGTAGACAGGAGAGGTTGGAGACTGGGGTGCAGAAGGACTGTTGCACAGAGCAGAGGTTGGAGACTGGGATGCAGAAGGACTGTTGCAGAGAGCAGAGTTTGGAGACTGTGGTGCAGAAGGACTGTTGCAGTGAGTAGACGTTGGATACTGGGATTAAGAAGGATCTTTGCAGAGAGCAAAGTTTTGAGACTGGTGTGCAGAAAGACTGTTAGAGAGAGTAGAGTTTTGAGATTGGGTTTTAGAAGGATGCTACAGAGAGCAGAGTTTGGAGACTGAGGTGCAGAAGTCCTGTTACATAAAGCAGAGGTTGGAGACTGAGGTGCAGAAGTCCTGTTACATAGGGCAGAGGTTGGAGACTGTGGTGCAGAGGGATCGTTGCAAGGAGCAGAGCTTGGAGACAGGGGTGCAGAAGGATCTTAGAGAGAACAGAATTAGAGACTGAGGTGCAGAAGGACTGTACAGAGAGCAGAGGTTGGAGACTGGGGTGTAGAAGGACTGTTACAGAGAGCAGAGGTTGGAGACTCAGGTGCAGAAGGACTGTTACAGGGTGTAAAGTTTGGAAATTGGGGTGCAAAAGGACCGTTAAAGAGAGCAGAGTTTGTAGACTGCGGTATAGAAAAACTGTTACAGAAAGCAGAGGTTGGAGACTGGGGTGTAGAAGAAATAATACAGAGAGCAGAGGTTGGAGACAAAGGTACAGAAGCATAGATGCAGAGAGCAGAGGATTGAGACTGGGGTTCAGAAAAACTGATACAGAAAGCAGAGTTTGGAAACTGGGGTGAAGAAAGACCGTTATGGAGAACAGAGGTTGGAGACTGCGGTACAGAAGGACTGTTACAGAGATTAGATGTTGCAGACTGGGCAGCAGAAAAACTGTTGCAGAGGACAGAGGTTGGAGACTGGGGTGCCGCTTTACACTTGCAGAAAGCAGAGTTTAAAAACTGGTGTGGAGAATGAATGTTACAGAGAGCAGAGTTTGGAAACTGGAGTGCAGAAGGATCTTACAGAGAGCAGAGGTTAGAGACTGTGGTGCAGAAGGACTGTTGCAGATAGCAGAGGATGGAGACTGGGGTCCAGAAAAATCGTTGCAGAGAGCAGAGGCTGGAGATTGGGGTGCAGAAGGACTTTTGCAGAGAGCAGAGGTTGGAGACTGGAGTGCAGAAGGACTGTTAGAGAGAGCAGAGGTTGGAGACTGAGGTGCAGAAGGAATTTTACAGAGAGCAGAGTTTGGAGACTGGGCTGCAGAAGGACTGTTACAGAGAGCAGAGGTTGGAGACTGGGGTTCAGATGGATCTTACAGAGAGCAGATTTTGAAGACTGGGGTGCAAAAGGACTGTTGCAAAGAGCAGAGGTTGAAGACTGTGGTGGAGAAGAATCGATGTAGAGAGAAGAGTTTGGAGACTGGGGTGCAGAAGGCCTATTACATAGAGCAGAGGTTGGAGACTGGCTTGTATAAGTCCTGTTACAGAGAGCAGAGTTTGGAGACTGTTGTGCAGAAAACCTGTTACAGAGTGCAGATTTTAAATACTGAGTTCTAGAAGGATCTTACAGAGAGCAGAGTTTGGAGAATGAGGTGCATAAGGACTGTTACAGAGAGCAGAGTTTGAAGACTCAGGTGCAGAAAGACTGTTACAGGATGAAGAGTTTGGAAATTGGGGTGCAGAAGGACCGTTACAGAGAGCAGAGGTTGTAGACTGTGGTATAGGACTGTTACTGAGAGCAAAGTTTGGAGACTGGGGTACAGAAGGACTCTTACATAGAGCACAGGTTGGAGACTGAGGTGCAAAAAGATAGATACAGAGAAAAGAGTTTGGAGACTGGGGTTCAGACAGACTGATACAGAAAGTAGAGGTTTGAGACTGAGATGTAGAAGGACCTTTATAAAGAGAAGAGGTTGGAGACTGCGGTACAGAAGGACTGTTACAGAGAGCAGATCTCGGAAACTGGGGAGCAGAAGAACTGTAGCAGAGGACAGAGGTTAGAGAATTGGGTGGAGAAGGAATGATACAGAGAGCAAAGTTTGGAAACTGGAGTGCAGAAGGATCTTACAGAGAGCAGAGTTTGGAGACTGTGGTGCAGAAGGACTGTTACAGAGAGCAGATATTGGAAACTGGGGTGCAGAAGGACTGTTGCAGATAGCAGATTTTAGAGACTGGGGTGCAGAATGACTGTTAGAGAGAGCAGAGGTACAAGACTGGGGTGCAGAAGGGTCGTTGCAGAGAGCAGAGATTTCATAATGAGGTGCAGAAGGACTGTTGCACAGAGCAGAGGTTGGATACAGGGGTGAAGAAGGATCTTACAGAGAGCAGAATTTGGAGGTGCAGAAGAACATTTGCAGAGATCAAAGGTTGGAGACTGGGGTGAAGTAGGATTATTGCAGAGAGCAGAGTTTGGAGACTGGGGTGCAGACGGATCTTGCAGAGATCAGAGGTGTCAGACTGAGTTTCTGAAGGACTGTTACAGATAGCAGAGGTTGGAGACTGAGGTGTAGAGGACTGTTAAAGAGAGCAGAGTTTGGAGACTGAGGTGCAGAAGCACTGTTACAGAAACCAGAGGTTGGAAATTGGGGTGCTTAAGGACCGTTACAGAGACCAGAGATGGGAGACTACGGTATAGAGAAGCTGTTAAAGAGAGTAGAGTTTGGAGACTTGGGTGCAGGTGGACTGTTACAGAGAGCAGTGGTTGGAGACTAGGGTGCAGAAGGATTGTGTAGAGATCAGAGGTGTCAGACTGAGGTGCGGAAGGACTGTTAAAAAGAGCAGAGGTTCGAGACTTAGGTGTAGAAAGACTGTTACAGAGAGCAGAGTTTGGAGACTGAGGTGTAGAAGGACTGCTACAGAAAGCAGAGGTTGGAAATTGGGGTGCAGAAAGACCGTTACAGAGACCAGAGTTTGAAAACTGCGGTATAGAAAAACTGTTATAGAGAGCAGAGGTTGGAGACTGGGGTGCAGAAGAAATGTTACAAAGAGCACAGGATGGAGACTGCTCTCTGTAACAGGCCTTCTGCACCCCAGTATCCAACCTGTGCTCTCTGCAAGGATCCTTCAGCACTCCAGGGTTCAATATCTGCTCTCTGCAACAGTCCTTCTGCACCCCAGTCTCCGACCTCTGCTCTTTGTAAGATCCTTCTTCACTCCGGTTTCCAAACTTTGCTCTCTATAACAGTCCTTCTGCACCTCAGTCTCCAACCTCTGCTCTCTGCAACGGTCCTACTGAATTCCAGAATCCAACCTCTTTTCTCTGCAACAGTCCTTCTGCACCCCAGGTTCAAAACACTTTTTTCCATATCAGTTATTCTGCACCCCAGTCTCCAAACTCTGCTCTCTGTAACAGTCCTTCTGCACCCCAGTTTCCAACCTCTGCTCTCTGAAAAAGTCCTTCTGCACCTCAGTCTCCACCTTCTGCTCTCTGCAACATTCCTTCTGAACCCCAGTATCCTAGCTCTGCTTTCTAACAATTCTTCTGCACCTCAGTCTCCAAACTCTGCTCTTTGCAACGGTCCGTCTGCACCCCAGTCTCCAACCTCTGTTCTCTGCATCAGTCCTTCTGCCCCACAGTCTCCAACAACTGCTCTCAGTTAAAGTCCTTCTGTACCACAGTCTCCAACCTTTGTTCTCTGTAACGGTACTTCTGCTCTCTGCAACATTTCTTCTGAACCCAAGTCTCCATCTGTGCTCTCTGCAACAGTCTTTCTGCACCCCAATCTCAAACCTCTGCTCTCTGCAAGAATCCTTCTACACCTAAGTCTCCAACCTTTTCGCTCTGCAACAGTCCTTCTGCACCTCAGTCTCCAAAACCTGCTCTTGACAATGGTCTTTCTGCACCTCAGTCTACTACTTCTACTCTCTGTAACAGTCCTTCTGCACCTCAGTCTCCAACCCCTTCTCTGTGTAAGATCTTTCTGAAAACCAGTCTCTAAACTCTGCTTTCTGTAACAGTCCATCTGCACCCCAGTCTCCCAACTCTGATCAGTGTAACAGGCCGTTTGAACCCAAGTCTCCAAACTCTTCTCTCTGTAACAGTTCTTCGGCACCCCAGTCTCCACACTCTGCTCTCTGCAGCAAACCTTCTGAACCCAAGGCTCCAAACTCTCTGCAACACTCTTTCTGCACCCCAGTTTCCATACTCTTCTCTCTGTAAGATCCTTCTTCACCCCAGTGTCCAAACATTTCTCTCTGTAACATTCCTTCTGCACCCCAGTCTCCAAACTCTGCTCTCTGCAATGGTCACTCTGCACAGAAGTTTCCAATCTCTGTTCTCTACAACAGTTCTTCTGTACCACAGTCTTTAACCTCTATTCTATTTAAGCATCATTCTTCACTCCAATTCTCAATCTCTGCTTTCTGTATCAGTCCTTCTGCAACACAGTCTCCAAACTCTGCTCTCTGTAACAGTCTTTCTGCACCTCAGTCTCAACATGTGCTCTCTGCAACAGTCCTTCTGCACTCCAGTCTCCAAACTCTGCTCTCTATAACAGTCCTTCTGCACCCCAGTCAGCAAGCTCTCCTCTCTGTAACAGGCCTTCTGCACGCCAGTCTCCAAATTCTTCTCTCTGTAGCAGGCCTTCTGCACCCCAGTCTCCAAAATTTGCTCTCTGCAACGATACTTCTGCACCCTAGTCTCCAACCTCTGCTCTCTGCAATGATCCTACTGCACCCCAGTCTCCTACCTCTGATTTCTGTAACAGTCCTTCTGCACCTCAGTCTTCAAATTCTGCTCTCTGTAAGATCACTCTGCACGCCAGTCTCAAAAGTCTGCTCTCTGTAACAGTTCTTCTGCACCCCAGTAATCAAACTATGCTCTCTGTAACACTCCTTCTACACCCCAGTCTCCAACCTCTGCTCTTTGTAAGATCTTTCTGCACTCAAGTTTCCAAAATCTGCTCTGTCTAACATTCCTTCTCGACCGCAGTCTCCAACGTCTTTTTTCTGCAAGGGTCCTGCGGCACCCCAGTCTCCAAACTCTGACATATGCAACAGTCCTTCTGCTCCCCAGTCCCCAACATCTGCTCTCTGTAACAGTCCTTATGTACCGCAGTCTCCAACCACTCCTCTTGTAACGGTCTTTCTACAACCCAGTCTCCAACCTCTGCTTTTTGAATCAGTCCTTCTGCACCCCAATTTCCAACCTCTGCTTTCTGTAACAGTCTTTCTGCACCTCAGTCTCCTACCTCTACTCTCTGTAAAAGTACTTCTGCACCTCAGTCTGAAACCTCTGCTCTCTAAGTTTCTTCTGCACCGCAGTCTCCAACCACTGCTCTCTGTAACAGTCCACCTGCACCTCAGGCTCAAACCTCTGCTCTCTGTAAGTGCCTTCAGCAACCCAGTCTCCAACTCTGCTCGCTGTAACAGTCCTTCTGCACCCCAGTCTCTAACCTCTCCTCTGTGTAACAGGCCTTCTGCACGCCAGTCTCAAAACTCTGCTTTCTATAGCAGGCCTTCTGAACCCCAGTCTCCAACCTCTGCTCTCTGCAACGATCTTCTGCACCCCAGTCTCCAAACATTGCTCTCTGCAATGATCCTACTTTACCCCAGTCTCCCACCTCTGATCTCTAACACAGTCCTTCTGAACCTCAGTCTCCAAATTCTAATCTCTGTAAAATCCTTCTGCACGCCTGTTTCGAACCTCTGCTCTCTGTATCAATACTTCTGCAGCCCAGTCTCCAAATCTGCTCTTCGCAACAGTTTTTTATACCCCAGTCTGAAAACTCTGCTCTCTGCAACAGTCCTTCTGCACCCTAGTTACCAACATCTGTTCTCTGCTACAGTCCTTCTGCACCCCAGTCTCCAACCTCTGCTCTCTGTAACAGTCCTCCTGTACTGCAGTTTCCAACCTCTGCTCTCTGCAAGGGTCTTTCTGCACCCCAGACTCAAATCTCTGCTTTCTGTATCAGTCCTTCTGCACCCCAGTCTCCAACCTCTGCTCTCTGTAAGACTCCTTCTGCATCTCAGTGTCCAACCTCTGCTCTCTGGAACAGTCCTTCTGCACCCCAGTCTCAAAAGTCTACTCTCTACAAAGGTCCTTCTGCACCCCAGTCTCCAACCTCTGCTATCTGCAACTGTCCTTCTGCACGCCAGTCTCCAACCTCTGCTCTCAATAACAATTCTTCTGCACCTCAGTCTCCAACCTCTGTACTCCGAAACGTTCCTTCTGCACCTAAGTATCAAACCTCTACTTTCTGTAACAGTCCTTCTGCACCTCATTCTCCAACCTCTGCTCTCTGTAGGATCCTTCTCCAACCCACTCTCCAAAGTCTGCTCTCTGTAACAGTCCTTCTGAAGACCAGTCTCCAACCTCTGCTCTCTTCACCAATTCTCTTGCACCTCAGTCTCCAACCTCTGCTCTCTGCAACAGTCCTTCTGGATCCCAGTCTCCAAACTCTGCTCACTTCAACAGTCCTCCTGCACCACAGTCTTCAACATCTGCTCTCTGTAAGATCCTCCTGCACTCCAGTTTCCAAACTCTGCTCTCTGTAATATTCCTTCTCCACCCCAGTCTTTAACCTCTGCTTTCTGCAAGTGTCCTGCGGTACCCCAGTCTCCAACATCTGTCCTCTGCAACAGTCGTTCTGCTCCCCAGTCTCCAACATCTGCTCTCTGTAACAATACTTTTTTTGCAGAGACTGGGGTGCAGAAGGATTGTTACAGAGAGCAGACCTTGAATACTGGGATGCAGAAGGACCATTACAAAGAGAAAAGGTTGGAGACGGCGGTGCAGAAGGTCATTTACAGAGAGCAGAGTTTGGATACTGGGGTTCAGAAGGACTGTTAGAGAGAGCAGAGTTTGGAGACTGAGGTGCAGAAGGATCGTTGCAGAGAGAAAAGTTTGGAGACTGGGGTGCAGAAAACCTGTTAGAGAGAGCAGAGTTTGGAGACTGGGGTGCAGAAGACCTTGTACAGAGAGCAGAGGTTGGAGACAGGGGTTCAGAAGGATTGTTACAGATAGCACAATTTGGAGACAGCGGTGCAGAATTATCGTTGCAGAGAGCAGAGGTTACAGACTGAGGCTTAGAAGGACTGTTACAGAGAGCAGAGGTTGAAATCTTAGGTGCAGAAGGACTGTTACAAAAAGCAGAGGTTGGCAATTGGTGTGCAGAAGTACCGTTATAGAGAGAAGAGGTTGGATACTGGGGTTCAGAAAACCTGTTACAGAGAGCAGAGTTTGGAGACTGGGGTGCAGAAGACCTTGTACGGAGAGCAGACTTTGGAAACTGAGATGCAGAATGATTGTTACAGAGAGCAGAGGATCGAGACTGAAGTGCAGAAGGACTATTACAGAGTGTGAAGTTTGGAGACTGAGGTGCAGAAGGACTTATACAGAGAGCAGAGGTTGGATACTGAAGTGCAGAAGGACTGTTACAGAGAGCAGAGGTTTGAGTGTGATGCAGAAAGATCGTTACAGAGAGCAGAGTTTGGAGACTAGGGTGCAGAAGGACAGTTACAGAGAGCACAGATGGAGACTGGGATGCAGAAGAAATGTTGCAGAGAGCAGAAGTTTGAGACTGGGGTGCAGAAGGACTGTTACTGAGAGCCGAGGTTGGAGACTGGGGTGAAGAATAACTGATACAAAGAGCTGACGTTGGAGACTGGGGTGCAGAAGGACCGTTACAGAGAGCAGAGTTTGGAGACTTAGGTGCAGAAGGACTAATGCAGAGAACAGAGGTTTGTGACTGGGGTTCAGAAGAACCGTTTCAGAGAGCAGAGTTTGGAGACTGAAATGCAGAAGGATTTTTACAGAGAGCAGAGGTTGGAGACTTGGGTGCAGAAGGAATGCTGCAGAGAAAAGAGGATGGAGACTGAGGTGAAGAAGAATCATTGCAGAGAGAAGAGGTTGGAGACTGGGTTTCAGAAAGCCTGTTAAAGAGTGCAGAGTTTGAAGAGTGGGGTGCAGAAGGTCTGTTACAGAGAGCAGGGTTTTGAGCCTGGGGTGCAGAAGCACTATTACATATAGCACAGTTTCGAGACTGGGTTGCAGAAAGATCTTATAGAGAGCATTTTGAAGTCTGAGGTTCAGATGTTTTGTTACAGAGAGCAAAGTTTGGAAACTGGAGTGCAGAATGATTGTTGCAGAGAGCAGAGTTTTCAGACTTTGGAGCAGAAGGGCTGTTGTAGAGAGCAGAGGTTGGAGACTGAGGTCCAGAAGGATTGTTACAGAGATCAGAGGGTGGAGACTGGGGTGCAGAAGGAGTGTAACAGAGAGCAGAGTTTGGAGACTGGCGTGCAGAAAAACTGTTACCGAGAGCAGAGGTCGGAGACTGGGGTGCAGAAGGACTGTTGCAGAGAGCAGAGTTTGGAGACTTAGGTGCAGAAAGACTGTTACAAAGACAGTGGTCAGAATCTGGGGTGCAGAAGGACCATTGCAGAGAGCAGAATTTGGAACTTGGGGAGAATAAGGATCGTTGCAAAGAGCATATGTTGGACACTGGGGTGCAGAAGGACTGTTACAGAGAGCAGAGTTTTAAAAATGGGTTGCAGAAGGATCTTACAGAGAGCAGATTTTGGAGACTGAGGTGCAGAAGGACTTTTACAGAGAGTAGAGGTTGGAGACTTAAGAGGAGAAGGACTGTTGTAGAGAGCAGAGGTTGGAGACTGAGGTCCAGAATGATTGTTACAGAGATCAGAGTGTGGACACTGGGGTGCAGAAGGAGTGTTACTGAGAGCAGAGTTTGGAGATTGGGGTGCAGAATAAATGATGCAGAGAGCAGATTTTGGAGACTGGGGTGCATAAGGACTGTTGCAGAGAGCAGAGGTTTGAGACTGGGATGCAGAAATATTGTTGCAGAGAGAAGATGTTGGAAACTAAGGTGCAGAAGGATCCTAACATAGAGCAGAGTTTGCTTACTGGGGTGTAAAAGGACTCCGGCAGAGAACAGAGTTTGGAGACTGAGGTGCAAAAGGACTGATACACAGAGCAGAGGTTGGAGACTGGGGTGCAGAATAACTGATACACAAAGCAGAGGTTGGAGACTGGGGTTAAGAAAGACCGTTACAGAGAGAAGAGTTTGGAGACTCCAGAAGAGAAGGACTTTTACAGAGAGCAAAGTTTGGAGACCATGATGAAGAAGGACTGTTGCAGAGAACAGAGGGTAAAGACTGGGGTGCAGAAGGATTCTTACAGAGAGCAGAGTTTGGAGACTGGGGTGCAGAAGGACCGTTGCAGCGAGCAGATGTTGGAGACTGGGGTGTAGAAGGACTGTTAGAGAGAGCAGAGTTTGGAGACTGAGGTGAAGAAGGATCGTTTCAGAGAGTAGAATTTGGAGACTGGGGTGCAGAAGGACCGTTAGAGATTGCAGAGGTTGGAGACTGAGGTGCAGAAGGACTTTTACACAGAGGAGAGGTTGGAGACAGGGGTGTCAAAGGATTCTTACAGAGAGCAGAGGATGGAGACTGGGGTGCAGAAGGAGTGTTACAGAGAGCAGCGTTTGGAGATTGGGGATCAGAAGAACTGTTACAGAGATCAGAGGTTGGAGACTGTGGTGCAGAAGGCGTGTTACAGAGAGCAGAGTTTGAAGATGAGTTGCAGAAGGATCGCTACAGTGAGCAGAGGTTGGACACTGATGTGCAGAAGGACTGTTACAGAGAGCAGAGTTTGGAGACTGGGATGCAGAAGGATCACTACCGAGAGCAGAGTTTGGAGACCTGGGTGCAGTAGGATAGTTACAGAGAGCACAGGTTAGAGGCTGGTGTGCAGAAGAAATGTTGCAGAGAGCAGAGGTTGAAGACTGGAGTGCAGAAGGACTTTAGCAGAAAGCAGAGGTTGGAGACTGTTGTGTAGAAAGACTGTGGCAGAGAGTAGACGTTGGAGACTGGGATGCAGAAAGATCGTTGCAGAGAGCAGATGTTAGAGACTGGAGTATAGAAAGACTTTTGTAGAGAGCAGAGGTTGGACACTGGGGTGCAGAAGGACTGATACAGAGAGCAGAGATTTTAGACTGGGGTGCAGAATAACTGATACAGAAAGTAGAGTTTAGAGACTGGGGTGCAGAAGGACTGTTACAGAGAACAGAGTTTGTAGCCTGGGGTGCAGAAGGACAGCTGCAGAGAACAGAGGTTGGATACTGGGGTGCAGAAGGGCCATTGCAGAGAGATGAGGTTGGAGAATGAGGTGCAGAATGACTGTTACAGAGAGCAAAGTTTGGAGAACGGCGTGCAGAAGGATCTTACAGAGAACAGACGTTGGAGACTGGGATTAGAATGATCGTTGGAGAGAGCAGAGGTTGGAGACTGGAGTGTAAAAGGACTTCTGCAGAGAGCAAAGGTTGGAGACTGGGGTGTAGAAGGCCTGTTACAGAGAGCACAGTTCGGAGACTGGGTTGCAGAAGACCTGTTACAGAGAGCAGATGTTGGAGACTGGGGTGCAGAAGGATTTAAATAGATAGCACAGTTTGGAGACTGGGGTTTAGAAGGATTGTTGCAGAGAACAGAGGTCTCACACTGAGGCTAAGAAGGACTTTTACAGAGAGCAAAGGTTGGAGTCTGAGGTGCAGAAGGACTTTTTCAGAAAGCAGAGGTTGGATACTCGTGTGAAGAAGGACCGTTATAGAGAGAAGAGGTTGGAGACTGCGGTACAGAAGAACTGTTACAGAGAGCAGAGTTTGGAGTCTTGGGTGCAGAAGGACCATTGCAGAGAGCAGATGTCAAAGACTGGGGTGCAGAAGGACTGTTATAGAGAGCAGACTTTGGAGGCAGAGGTGCAGAAAGATTGTTACAGAGAGCAGAGATTGGAGATTGTGGTGCAGAAGGACTGTTGCAGAGAGGAGAGGATGGAGACTGGGGTGCAGAAGGAGTGTTACAGTGAGCAGAGTTTAGAGATTGTGGTGCAGAAGAACTGTACAGAGAGCCGAGTTTGGAGACTGGGGTGCAGAAGGATTGTTACAGAGAGCAGAGTTTGGAGACTCGGGTGCATAAGGACTGTTACAGAGAGCAGATGTTGGAGACTGAGTTGCAGAAGGACTGTTATATAGAGCAGAGGTTGAAGACTGAGGTAGAGTAGGATCGGTACAGAGAGCAAAGGTTGGAGACTGAGGTGCAGAAGGACTGTTATAGAGAGCAGAGGTTGGAAACTGAGGTGCAGAAGGATTGTTGCAGAGAGCAGAGTTTGGAGAATGAGGTGCAGAAGGACCTTTAAAGAGACCAGAGGTTGGAGACTGGGGTCAGAAAGACAGTTACAGAGACCACAGGTTGGAGACTGGGGTGCAGAAGGATCGCTGCAGAGAGCAGAGTTTGGAGACTCTGGTACAGAAGGACTTTTACAAAGAGCACAGGATTGAGACCGGGGTGCAGAAGGACTGTTGAAGACAACAAAGTTTGAAGACTGCGGTGCAGAAGAATCTTACAGAGAGTAGAGTTTGGAGACTGGGTTGAAGGAGGACTGTTGCAGAGAGAAGAGGTTGAATACTGGGGTGCAGAAGGACTGTTACAGAGAGCAGAGTTTGGAGACTTTGGTGCAGAAGGATCTTACAGAGCATAGAGATTGGAGAACTGGGTGCAGAAGGACTGTTGCATAGAGCAGAGGTTGGAGACTGGGGTGCACAAGGACTGTTAAAGAGAGAAGAGGTTGGAGACTGTGGTGTAGAAGGATCTTACAGAGAGTAGAGTTGGAGACTGGTCTTCAGAAGGACTGTTGCAGAGAGCAGAGGTTGGAGCCTGGGGTGCAGAAGTACTGTTACAGATAGCACAGTTTCGAGACTGGGTTGCAGAAGGATCATACAGAAAGCATTTTGCAGACAGAAGTGCATAAGGAGTGTTACAAGAGCAGAGGTTTAAGACTGGGATTCAGAAGGATTTTTGCAGAGAGCAGCGTTTTCAGACTGAGGTGCATAAGGACTATTGCAGAGACCAGAGTATGGAGACTGGGGTGCAGAAGGCCTTTTACAGAGAGCAGAGGTCTGAGACTGGGGTGCAGAAGGACTGTTACAGATAGTATAGTTCGGAGACTGGGGTACAGAAGGATCGTTGCAGAGAGCAAAGATTTAAGACTGAGGTGCAGAAGGACTGTTACAGAGAGCATAAGTTGTAGTCTGAGGGGCAGAAGGACTATTATAGAAAAAAGAGTTTGGCAATTGGGGTGCAGAAGGACCGTTACAGAGAAAAGAGGTTGGAGCCTGCGGTACAGAAGGACTGTTACAGAGAGCAAAGTTTGGAGACTGGGCTGCAGAAGGACCATTGCAGAGAGGAGATGTTGGAGACTTGGGTGCAGAAGGCCTGTTAAAGAGAGCAGAGTTATAAGTCTGGGGTTCCGAAGGCCTGGTACAGAGAGCAGAGTTTGGAGAATGTGTTGCAGAAGGATCTTACAGAGAGCAGAGTTTGGAGACTGAGGTGCAGAAGGACTTTTACAGAGAGTAGAGTTTAGAGACTTAGGAGCAGAAAGAACGTTGTACAGAGCAGAATTTGTAGACTGCTGTCCAGACGAATTGTTACACAGATTAGAGGGTGGAAACTGGAGTGCAGAAGATGTGTTACAAAGAGCAGAGTTTTGAGATTGGTGTGCAGAAGAACTGTTACAGAGAGCAGAGTTTGAAGACTGGGGTGCAGAAGGACTAATACAGAAAGTAGAGGTTGGAGACTGGGGTGTAAAACGACCTTTACAGAGAGCAGAGTTTGGAGACTGCTGTACAGAAGGACTGTTACAGGGAGCAGAGTTCGGTGACTGGGGTTCTAAAGGATCGTTTCAGAGAGCAGATGTTGTAAACTGGTGTGCAGAAGGATCTTAGAAAGAGCATAGGTTGGAGACTGAGCTGCATAAGGAGTGTTACAGAGAGCAGAGGTTGAAGACTGGGGTGCAGAAGGATCGTTGCAGAGAGCAGAGGATGGAAACTTTGGTGGAGAACCATACTTACAGAGAGCAGATGTTGTATATTGGGGTGCAGAAGGACAGTTACAGAGAGCAAGGTTGGAGACTAGGGTGCAGAAGACATGTTGCAGAGAGTAGAGGTTTGATACTAGGGTGCAGAAGGACTGTTACAGAGAGCAGAGGTTGTAGATTGAGGTGCAGAAGGACTGTTACAGAGAGCAGAGGTTGGAGACTGGGGTACAGAAGAACTGATACAGAAAGCAGAGGTTGGAGACGGGGGTGCAGGAAAAATGTAGCAGAGAAGAGAATTTGGAGACTGGGGTGCAGAAGGACCGATGAAGAGAGCTGAGGTTGGAAATTTAGGTGCAGAAGATTGTTACAGAGAGTAGAGGTTGGATACTGGGGTGCATATGGACTGTTACAGAGAGCAGAGGTTGGAGACTGCGGGAAGAAGAATCTTACAGAGAATAGAGGTTGGAGACTAGGGTGCAGAAAGACTGTTGCAGAGAGTAGTGTTTGGAAACTGAGGTGCAGTAAATTGTTTCAGAGAGAAGAGGTTGGAGACTGGAGTGCAGAAGGCCTGTTACAGAGAGAAGAGTTTGAAAAATGAAGTGCAGAAGGCCTTTTACAGAGAGCAAAGTTCTGAGACTGGGGTGCAGAAGGACTGTTACAGATAGCACAGTTCGGAGACTGGGGTACAGAAGGATCGTTGCAGAGAGCAGAGATTCCAGACTGAGGTGCAGAAGGACTGTTACAGAGAGCATAAGTTGTAGTCTGAGGGGCAGAAGGACTATTACAGAAAGAAGAGGTTGGCAATTGGGGTGCAGAAGGACCGTTACAAGAGAAGAGTTTGAAGCCTGCAGTACAGAAGGACTATTACAGAGAGCAGAGTTTGGAGACTGGGGTGCTGAAGGACCATTGCAGAGAGGAGATGTTGGAGACTTGGGTGCAGAAGGACTGTTACATAGAGCATAGGTTGAAGACTGATGTGCAAAAGGATCATTACAGAGAGCAGAGTTTGGAGACTGAGGTGCAGAAGGACTTTTACAGAGAAAAGTGGTTGGAGACTGGGGTGCAGAAGGATTGTTACAGAGAGTAGAGGATGGAGACTGGGGTGCAGAAGGACTGTTACAGAGAGCAGAGTTTGAAGACTGGGGTGCAGAAGTATCATTGCAGAGAGCAGAGGTTGGAGACTGAGGTGCAGAATGGTCTTGCAGAGAGCAGAGTTTAACGACTGGGGTTCAGAAGAAAAGTTACAGAGAGCACAGGTTGGAGACTGGGATGCAAAAGAAATATTGGAGAGAGCATAGATTTGAGACTGGGGTGCAGAAGGACTGTTTCAGAGAGAAGAGGTTGAAGAATGAGGTGCAGACGGACTGTTACAGAGAGCAGAGTTTGGAGACTGGGTTGCAGAGCGACTGATACACAAAGCAGAGTTTGGAGACTGGGGTGCAGAACGACCATTACAGAGAGCACAGTTTGGAGACTGCGGTATAGAAGGACTGTTACAGAGAGCAGAGTTTGGAGAATGAGGTGCAGAAGGACTGTTACAGAAAGCAGAGTTTGGATACTGGGGTGCACAAGGATTGTTGCAGAGAGAAGAGTTTTCAGACTGAGGTAAAAAAGGACTGTTGCAGAGTGCAGATGGTGGAGACTGGGTGCAGAAAGATCATTGCAGAGAGCAGAGGTTGGAGCCTGGAGTGCAGAAGGATTTTGACAGAGAGCAGATGTTGGAGCCTATGGTGCAGAAGGACTGTTGCAAAGAGCAGAGGTTGGAGACTGGGGTTTACAAAGACTGTTGCGGAGAGCAGAGTTTGGAGACTGGGGTGCAGAAGGACTGTTACAATGAGCATAGTTTGGAGACACGGTTGCAGAAGCATCTTACATAGAGAAAAGTTTGACGACTGAGGTGCAACAGGACTGTTACAGAGAGCAGAGTTTGGAAACTGGGGTGCAGAAGGATCTTTGCAGAAGGCAGAGTTTGGAGACTGGGTTGCAGAAAGATCTTACAGAGATCAGAGGTGGAAGACTGAGGTGCAGAAGGATTGTTACAGAGAGTAGAGTTTGCAGACTGAGGTGTAGAAGGACCATTGCAGAGAGCAGAGGTTGGAGACTGAGGTGCAGAAAGATTGTTACAGATATCAAAGGCTGGAGACTGGGGTGCAGAAAGACTGTTGCAGATAGCAGAGGTTGGAGCCTGGGGTGTAGAAGGACTGTTTCAGGTAGCAGGTGTTGGAGACTTCGGTGCAGAAGGACTGTTGCAGAGAGATGAGTTTGGAGACTGAGGAACAGAACAACTGTAACAGAGAGAAGAGATTAAATACTTGGGTGCAGAAGGACTGATACAGAAAGCAGAGGTTGGAGACTGGGTGGAGAAGAACTGTTTCAGAGTGAAGATTTTGGAGACTGGGGTGGAGAAGACCTGTTACAGAGTGCAGATGTTGGAGACTGGGGTGGTGAAGTGAGCATAGGTTGGAGACTCGGGTGCAGAAGAACTGTCGCAGAGAGCAGAGGTTGGAAATTGAGGTGCAGAAAGAATATTACAGAGAGCAAATGTTGGAGACTGGGGTGCAATTACTGATACAGAAAGCAGAGGTTGGAGACTGGGGTGCAGAAGGACCATTACAGAGAGCAGAGTTTGGAGACTAGGGTACAGTAGGACTATTGCAGAGAGCAGATGTTGGAGACTGTTTTTCAGAAGGACTTTTGCAGAGAGCAGAGGTTAGAGAATGGGGTGCAGAAGAAAGGTTGCAGAAAACAGAGGTTGGAGACAGAGGTGCAGAAGGACTGTTACACAGAGCCGAGGTTGGAAACAGTGGTACAGAAGGACTGATACAGAAAGCAGAGTTTTAAGACTGGAGAGCAGAAGGACCATTACAGAGAGCAGAGGTTGTAGACTGGGGAGCAGATGGACTGCTGCAGAGAACAGAGTTTGGAGACTGGGGTGCAGCAGGACCGGTGCAGAATGCTTAGGTTGGAGCCTGGGGTGTAGTAGGAATGTTACAGAGAGTAGAGTTTTTAAACCGGTGTGCAGAAGGTACTGACAGAAATCAGAGGTTGAAGACAGGCGTGCATAAAGACTGTTGAGGCCCGGAGACGTTGGAGTCTGGCGTGCAGAGAATCGTTGCAGAGAGCAGAGGTTGGAGACTGGGGTGCAGAAGGAGTTTTGCAGAGAGTAGAGCTGGAGACTGAGGTGCAGAAGGACCGTTGCAGAGAGCAGAGGTTGGAGACTGTGTTGCAAAAACGCTGTTACAGAGAGTAGAGGTTGGAGATTGGATTGCAAAAGGTCTGCTACAGAGAGCAGAGTTTGGAGACTGGGGTGCAGAAGAACTGTTACAGAGAGCAGATGTTGGAGACTGAGATGCAGAAGGACTGTTACAGAAAACAGAGTTTGGAGACTGGGGTGCAAAAGAATCGTTGCAGAGAGCATAAGTTGGAGACTGGTGTGCTAAACAATTGTTACAGAGAGAAGAGGTTGGAAAATGGTGTGCAGAAGGATGATTGCAGAGAGCATAATTTGGGGACTGAGGTGCAAAAGGATTGTTACAGAGAACAGAAGCTGGAGGACTGTTGCAGCAAGCAGAGGTTGGACACTGTGGTGCAGAAATATCATTGCAGAGAGCAGAGGTTGGAGACCTTGATGCAGAAGGACTGTTACAAATAGCAGAGTTTGAAGACTGGGTAGCAGAAGGTTCTTACAGAAAGCTAGGTTAGAGACTGAGGTTCAGAAGCACTGTTACAGAGAGTAGAGGTTGTATTTTGAGGTGCAGAAGAACCGTTGCAGAGAACACAGGTTGGAGAATGAGGTGCACAAGGATTGACACAGAGAGAAGAGTTTGGAGACTGGGGTGCAGAACGACTGTTGCAGAGAGTAGAGGTTTTAGACTGGGGTGTAGAAGGACTGTTGCAGAGAGTAGAGGTGGGAGATTGGGGTGCAGAAGGATTGAAGCAGAGAGCAGAGGTTGTAGACTAAGGTGCAGAAGGACAGTTACACAGAGCAGAGATTAAAGACTGGGGTGCAGAAGGACTGATACAGAAAGCAGAGTTTGGAGACTCGGGTGCAGAAGGACCGTTAAAGAGAGCAGAGGTTTCAGACTGCAGTACAGAAGGACTTTTACAGAGAGTAGAGGTCGGAGACTGGGGTGAGGAAGGATCATTGCAGAGCGCAGAGTTTGGAGACTGAGAAGCAGAAGGATCAATGCAGAGAGCAGAGGAGGAGACTGGGGTGCAGAAGGACTGTTACAGAGAGGAGAGGTTGGAGAATGTGGTGCAGGAGGATCTTTCAGAGAACTGAGGTTGGGGACTGGGGTGTAGAATGACTGTTGTGAACAGTAGACTTTGGAGACAGGGGTGCAGAAGGATCGTTGCAGAGAGCAGAGGTTTCAGACTGAGGTTCAGAGGGACTGTAGCAGAGAGCAGATGTTGGAGACTGGGGAGCAGAAGGACTCTTACAGAGAGCAGAGTTTGGAGCCTGGGGGGAAGAATGCATAATAACTATTGCAGAGAGCAGAGGTTGCAGACTGAGGTGCAGAAGGACTTATACAGAGAGCAGAGTTTGGAGAATGTGGTGCAGAAAAATTGATATAGAAAGCAGAGGTTAGAGAATGTGGTGCAGAAGGACCCTTACAGAGAACAGAGTTTGGACACTGAGGTGTAGAAGGACTGTTGCAGAGAGCAGAGGTTGGAGATTGGGGAGCTAAAGGACTGTTGCAGAGAACAGAGGTTGGATTCTGAGGTGAAGAAAAACTGTTACAGAGAGCAAGGTTGGAGACTGGGGTGCAGAATGACTGATACATAATGCAGAGTTTGGAGACTGGGGTGTAGAAGGACCGTTACAGAGAGCAGAGGTTGGAGACTGCAGTACAGAAGGACTGTTACAGAGAGTAGAGGTTGAAGACTGGGGTGCAGAAGGATAGTTGCAGAGAGCAGAGGTTGCAGACTGAGGTGCAGAAGGACTGTTACAGAGAGCAGAGTTTAGAGACTGTGGTGCAGAAGGACTGGTACACAAAGCAGAGGTTGGAGACTGGGGTCCAGAAGGACCCTAAAAGAGAAAGAGGTTGAAGACTCCGGTATAGAAGAACTGTTGTTTAGAACAAGGTTGAAGACTGGGGAGCAGAGGGACCATTGCAGAGAGCAGAACATGGAGACTGGGGTGCAAAAGGAATGTTAAAGAGCACAGAGTTTGGAAACTGGTGTACAGAAGTATCTTCCAAAGAGCAGAGTTTGGAGACTGGGGTGCAGAAAGACTGTTGCAGAGAGCAGACTTTGGAGACTGGGTTGCAGAAGGATCGTTGCAGAGAGCAGATAATGGAGACTGGGGTAGAGAAGGACTGTTACAGAGAGCAGAGGTTGGAGACTGGGGTACAGAAGGCCTGTTACAGAGAGCAGTGTTTGGAGACTGGGGTGCAGAGGTTGGAGACTGTGGTGAAGAAGTATCGTTGCAGAGAGCAGAGGTTGAAGACTGAGGTGCAGAAGGATCGCTACAGAGAGCAGAGGTTGGAGACTGGGGTGAAGCAGGAAAGTTGCAGAGAGCACTGGTTGGAGACAGGGGTACAGAAGAAATGCTGCAGAGAGAAGAGGTTTGAGACTGGGGTGAAGAAGGACTGTAGCAGAGAGCAGAGTTTGGAGACTGGGGTGCAGAAGGATTGTTACAGAGAGCCGACGTTGGAGACTGAGGTGCAGACGGATTGTTACAGAGAGCAAAGGTTTGATATTGGGGTGCAGTAGGACTGTTACAGAGAGAAGAGGCTGGAGACTGGGATGCAAAAGGATCATACAGAGAGCAGAATCTGGAGACTGGGGTGCAGAAGGACTGTTGCAGAGAGCAGATTTTAGAGTCTGAGTTCCAGAAGGATCCTTGCAGAGAGAAGTTGTTAGAGACTGGGGTGCGGAAGGACTGTTACAGAAAGCAGAGGTTGGCAAGTGGGGAGCAGATGGACCGTTACAAAGAGAAGAGGTTGGAGACTGTGATACAAAAGGACTGTTACAGGGAGAAGAGATAGGAGACTGGGTAGAAAAAGGATCGTTGCAGAGAGCAGATGTTGGAGACTGGGGTGCAGAAGGACTGTCACAGAAAGCAGAGATTGGAGACTGAGTTGCAGAAGAATCCTTACAGAGAGCAAAGGTTGGAGACTGAGGTACAGAAGGATCGTTTCAGAGAGCAAATGTAGGAGACTGGGAACAGATAGACATTTACAAAGAGAACAGTTTAGAGACTGGGTTGCAGAAAAAATGTTGCAGACTGCAGAGGTTGGAGACTGGGGTGCAGAAAAAACTGTTGCAGCGAGCAGAGGATGGAGACTGAGGTGCGGAAGGACTGATACAGAAAGCAGACATTGGAGACTGGGGTGCAGAAGGACCGTTAAAGAGAGCAGAGGTTGGAGAGTGCGTTACAGAAGGATTGTTACAGAGAGCAGAGGTTGGAGACTTGGGTGCAAAAAGACTTTTGCAGAGAGCAGAGGATGGAGACTGAGGTGAAGAAGGATTGTTGCAGAGAGAAGATGTTGGAGACTGGGTTGCAGAACGCCTGTTATAGAGTGTAGAGTTTGGAGAGTGGGGTGCCGAAGGTCTGTTACAGAGTGCAGAGTTTTGATACTGGGGTGCAGAATAAATGTTGCAGAGAGCAGAGGTTGGAGACTGGGGTGAAGAAGTACTGTAGCAGAGAGCAGAGGTTGGAGACTGGGATGCAGAAGGACTGTTGCAGAGAGCAGTTGTTGGAAACTGGGATGCAGAAGGATCGTTGCAGAGAGCAGAGGTTGGACACTGAGGTGTAGAAGGACTGTTGCTGAGAGCAGAGGTTGGAGACTGAGGTGCAGAAGGATCGTTGCAGAGAGAAGAGTTTGGAGACTGGGGTGCAGAAGGCCTGTTAAAGAGAGCAGAGTTAGGAGACTGGGGTACAGAAGACCTGTTACACAGCAGAGTTTGGAGACTGGGGTGCAGAAGAATTGGTACAGATAGCACATTTTGGAGACTGGGGTGCAGAAGGATCGCTGCAGAGAGCAGAGGTTTCAGACTGAGGCTTAGAAGGACTGTTACAGAGAATAGAGGTTGGAATCTTAGGTGGAGAAAGACTGTTACAGAAAGCAGAGGTTGGCAACTGGGGTGCCGAAGGACCATTATAGAGAGCAGAGTTTGGAGACTTTGGTGCAGAAGGACCGTTGTAGAGAGCAGATTTTGGAGACTAGGGTGCAGAAGGACTGTTACAGAGAGCCGACGTTGGAGACTGAAATGCAGAAGATTGTTAGAGAGAGCAGAGGTTGGAGACTGGGGTACAGAAGGACCATTAAGAGAGCAAACGTTGGAGACTGAGGTGCAGAAGGACTGTTTCAGAGAGCAGAGGTTGGAGAAAGGGATGCAAAAGGATCTTACAGAGAGAAGAGTCTAGAGACTGGGTACAGAAGGATCGTTGCAGAGAGAAGAGGTTGAAGACTGGGGTGGAGAAGGACTGTTACAGAGAGCAGAGTTTCGAGATAGGGGTGCAGAAGAATTGTTACAGAGAGCAAAGTTTGGAGACTGGGGTGCAGAAAGCCTGTTACAGAGAGCAGAGGTTGGAGACTGAGGTGCAGAAGGAGTGTTAAATAGAGCAGAGGCTGGAGACTGAGGTGCAGAAGGTTCGGTACAGAGAGGAGAGTTTGGAGACTGAGGTGTAGAAGGACTGTTACAGAGAGCAGAAGTTGGAAACTGTGGTACAGAAGGATCGTTCCAGAGAGCAGAGGTTGAAAACTGAGGTGCAGAAGAATCGTTGGAGAGAGCAGAGTTTGGAGACTGAGGTGCAGAAAAACAGTTACACAGAGCACAGTTTGTAGACTGAGGTAAGAAAAACAGTTACAGAGAGCACAGTTTGGAGAGTGGGGTGCAGGAGAAATGTTGCAGTGAGCAGAGATTGAGACTGCGGTACAGAAGTACTGTTACAAAGAGCAGAGGCTGGAGACTGGGGTGCAGAAGGAATGTCACAGAGAGCAGAGTTTGGAAACTGGGGTGCAGAAGGATCTTACAAAGAGCAGAGGCTGGAGACTGGGGTCAGAAAGACTGTTGCAGAGAACAGACGTTGGAGACTGGGGTGCAGAAAAACTGTTGCAGAGAGTACAGGTTGGAGACTGGGGTGCAGAAAGACTGTTGCAGAAAACAGAGGTTGGAGACTGGGGTGCAGAAGGAGTGTTACAGATAGCACAGTATCAAGACTGGGGTGCAGAAGGATCTTACAGAGAGCATTTTGGAGACTGAGGTTCAGAAGGTCTGTTACAGAGAGGTTGGAAACTGGGGTGCAGAAGAATTGTTGCAAGAGAGCAGCGTTTTCCGACTGAGGTTCAGAAGGGCTGTTGCAAAGAGCAGATATTGGATCCTGGGGTGCCGAAGGACTGTTACAGAGAGGAGAGTATGGAGACTGGGGTGCAGAAGGATCGATGCAGATATCAGAGGTTGGAGATTTGGGTGCAGAAGGCCTGTTAAAGAGAGCAGAGTTATAAGACTGGGGGTGCAGAAGGCCTGTTACAGAGAGTAGAGTTTGGAGAATTGGGTGCAGAAGGACTGTTACAAATAGCACAGTTTATAGACTGTGCTATAGACTGGAGAATTGGTTGCAGAAGGATCTTACAGAGAGCAGAGTTTTGAGAATGACGTGCAGAAGGACTTTTACAGAGAGTAGAGTTTGGAGACTGAGGAGCAGAAGGAATGTTGTAGAGACCAGAGGTTGGAGACTGTTGTCCAGACGGATTGTTACAGAGATCAGAGGGTGGAGACTGGAGTGCAGAAGGAGTGTTACAGAGAGCAGAGTTTTGATATTGGGGTGCAAAAGAACTGTTACCGAGAGCAGAAGGTACAGATTGAGGTGCAGAGTTCTGTTCCAGAGAACAGAGTTTGGAGACTGAGATGCAGAAGAACTGTTACAGAGAGCAGAGTTTGGAGACTGGGGAACAGAAGGACTAATACACAAAGTAGAGTTTGGAGACTTGGGTGTAGAAGGACTGTTACATAGAGCAGAGTTTGGAGACTGCTGTACAGAAGGGCTGTTACAGGGAGAAGAGGTAGGAAACTGAGGTTGTAAAGGATCGTTGAAGAGAGCAGATGTTGTAGACTGGTGTGCAGAAGGATCTTACTGAGAGCATAGTTTGGAGACTGAGCTGCATAAAGACTGTCACAGAGAGCAGAGGTTGAAGAGTTGGGTGCCGAAGGATCATTGCAGAGAGCAGAGGCTAGAGACTGAGGTGCAGAATGACCGTTGAGTAGAGCAGAGGTTGGAGACTGTGGTGGAGAACGATACTTACAGAGGGCAGAGGTTGGAGACTGGGGTGCAAAAGGACAGTTACAGAGAGCACAGGTTGGAGACTGGGGTGCAGAAGAAATGTTGTAGAGAGCAGATTTTGGAGACTAGGGTGCAGAAGGACTGTTACAGAGAGTAGAGTTTGTAGACTGAGGTACAGAAGGACTGTTACAGAGAGCAGAGGTTGGAGACTGGGGTACAGAAGAACTGATACAGAAAGCAGAGTTTGGAGACTTGGGTGCAGAAGGACTGTTGCAGAGAACAGAGTTTGGAGACTGGGGTGCAGAATTACCGATGCAGAGAGCTGAGGTTGGAGATTTAGGTGCAGAAGATTGTTACAGAGAGCAGAGTTTGGATACTGGGGGGGATATGGACTGTTACAGATAGCAGAGGTTGGAGACTGAGGTGCAGAAGGATCTTACAGAGAGCAGAGGTTAGAGACTTGGGTGCAGAAAGACTGTTGCAGAGAATAGAGGTTTGAAACTGAGGTGCAGAAAGATCGTTGAAGAGAAAGAGGTTGGAGACTGGAGTGCAGAAGGCCTGTTACAGAGAGAAGAATTTGGAAACTGGAGTGCAGAAGTTTTTTTTACATAGAGCAGAGGTTGGAGCCTGGGGTGAAGAAGGACTGTTACAGATAGCACAGTTCAGAGACTGGGGTACAGAAGGATCCTTGCAGAGAGCAGAGGTTTCAGACTGAGGTGCAGAAGGACTGCTACAGAGAGCATAAGTTGGAGTCTGAGGTTCAGAAGGACTATTACAGAAAGAAGAGGTTGGCAATTGGGGTTCAGAAGGACAGTTACAGAGAGAAGAGGTTGGAGACTGCTGTACAGAAGGACTGTTACAGAGAGAAGAGTTTGAAGACTGGGGTGCAGAAGGACTATTACAGAAAGAAGAGGTTGGCAATTGGGGTGCAGAAGGACCGTTACAGAGAGAAGAGGTTGGAGACTGCTGTACAGAAGGACTGTTACAGAGAGCAGATATTGGAGACTGGGTTGCAGAAGGACTGTTCCAGAGAGTAGAGGTTGGAGACTGAGGTTCAGAAGGATCGTTACAGAGATCAGAGTATGGAGACTCAGGTGCAGAAGGACTTTTACAGAGAGCAGAGAATGGAGACTGGGGTGCAGAAGGATTCTTTCAGAGAGCAGAGGATGGAGACTCGGGTGCATCAGGAGTGTTACAGAGAGCAGAGTTTGGAGATTCTGGTTCAGAAGAACTGTGAAATAGAGCAGAGTTTTTAGACTAGTGTTCAGAATGATTGTTACAAAGTTCAGAGGTTTGATTCGGGTGCAGCAGTACTTTTACAGAGAGTATAGCTTGGAGACTGGTGTGCAGAAGATCTGTTACAGAGAGAAGAGTTTGGAGACTGCGGTGCATAAGGCCTGTTACAGAGAGCATTGGTTGAAGACTGAGGTTCAGAAGGATCCTTACAGAGAGCAGAGTTTGGATACTGAGGTGCAGAAGGACTCTTAAGGAGAGCAGAGGTTAGATACTGAGTTGCAGAAAGATTTTTACAGAGAGCAGAGGTTAGAGACTGAAGTGCAGAAGGACTGTTCCAGAGAGCAGAGTTTGATGCTTGGGGTGCAGAAGTATCGTTGCAGAGAGCAGAGGATGGAGACTGAGGTTCAGAAGCACTTACAGAGAGCAGAGGTTGGAGACTGGGGTGCAAAAAGACAGTTACAGAGAGCACAGGTTGGAGACTGGGGTGCAGAAGAAATGTTGGAGAGAGCATATATTTGAGACTGGGGTGCAGAAGCACTGTTGCAGAGAGCAGAGGTTGGAGACTGAGGTGCAGAAGGACTGTTACAGAGAGCAGAGGTTGGAGACTGGGTTTCAGTACGACTGATACACAAAGCAGAGTTTGCAGACTGCGGTATAGAAGGACTGTTACAGAGAGCAGAGGTTGGAGACTGGGGTGCAGAAGTACTGATACAGAAAGCAGAGGTTGGAGACTGGGGTGCAGAAGGATTGTTACAGAGAGCAGAGTTTTGACACTGATGTTCAGACGGACTGTTACAGAGAACAGAGCTTGGAGACTGGTGTGTAGAAGGATCATTGCAGAGAGCCGAGGTTGGAGACTGAGGTGCAGAAGGATCGCTACAGAGAGCATAGGTTGAAGACTGGGTTACAGAAGGACAGTTACAGAGAGCACAGGTTAGAGACTGGGTTAAGAACAAATGTTGCAGAGAGCAGAGGTTGGACACTGGGGTGCAGAAGGACTGTTGCAGAGAGCAGATTTTGGAGACTGCAGTACAGAACGACTTTTAAAGAGAGGAGATGTTGGAGACTGGGGTACAGAAGGATTCTTAGAGAGAGCAGAGCCTGGAGACTGGGGTGCAGAATAACTGTTGCATAGAGCAGACATTGGAGACTGGGGTGCAGAAAGTTCGTTGCAGATAGTAGAGGTTAGAGACTGGGGTGTAGAAGAACTTTTGCAGAGTGCAGAGTTTTGAGACTGGGGTGCAGAAGGACTTTTGCATAGAGCAGAGGTTGGTAACTGAGGTGCAGAACAACTGATACAGAAAGCAGAGTGTGGAGACTGGGGTGCAGAAGGACCGTTACACAAAGCAGAGTTTGGAGACTGTGGTAAACAAGGACTGTTAGAGAGTGCTGAGTTTGGAGACTGGGGTGCAGAAGGAGTAATGCAGAAAAAAGAGTTTGGAGACTGGGATTCCGAAGGACAGTTACAGAGATCACAGTTGGAGACAGGGGTGCAAAAGAAATGTTGCAGAGAGCAGAAGTTGGATACTGGGGTGAAGAACGACCGTTGCAGAGAGCAGAAGTTGGAGACTGAAGTGTGAAGAACTGTTACAGAGAGCAGAGTTTGGAGACTGGGGTGCAGAAGAACTGATACAGAAGCAGACGTTGGAGACTCTGGTGCAAAAGGACAGTTACAGAGAGCAGATGTTGAAGACTGTGATACAGAAGGACTGTTTCAGAGAGCAGAGGTTGGAGACTTGGGTGCAGAAGGACTGATGCAGAGAACAGTGTTTGGAGACTGGGGTGCAGAAGAAACTTTGCAGAGAGCAGACGTTGGAGACTGAGGTGAAGAAGGATCATTGCAGAGAGAAGAGGATGGAGACTGGGTGCAGAAGGCCTGTTATAGAGAGCAGAGTTTGGAGACTGGGGTGCAGAAGCACTGTTACAGATAGCACAGTTTTGAGACAGGGTTGCAGAAGGATCTTACAGAGAGCATTTTGAAGACTGAGTTTCAGAAGGAATGTTTCAGAGAGCAAAGGTTTGAAACTGGTGTCCAGAAGCATTGTTTCAGAGTGCAGAGTTTTCAGACTGATGTGCATAAAGACTGTAGTAGAGAGCAGATATTGGATAATGGGGTGCAGAATGCCTGTTGCAGAGAGCAGAGGTTGACGAATGGGGTGCAGAAGGCCTGTTACAGAGAGCAGAGTTTAGAGACTGTGGTTTAGAAGGACTGTTACACAGAACAGAGATTGACGAATGGGTTTTAGAAGAATCTTACAGAGAGCAGAGTTTGGAGACTGAGGTGCAGTAGGACTGTTACAAAGAGCAGAGGTTGGAAACTGGGGTGCAGAAAAACCGTTGCAGAGAGCAGAGGTTGGAACCTGGGGAGAAGAAGGATCATTGCAGAGAACAGATGTTTGAGACTGGGGTGCAGAAGGACTTTTACAGAGAGCAGAGGTTGGAGACTAAAATGCAGAAAGACCTTTACAGATTGCAGAACTTCGAGACTGAGGTGGAGTAAGACTTTTACAGAGAGGAGAGGTTGGAGACTGGGGTGCAAAAAGATTCTTACAGAGAGCAGAGTATGGAGACTGGGGTGCAGACGTAGTTTTACAGAGTGCAGAGTTTGAAGATTGGGGTTCAGAAGAACTGTTACAGAGAGCAGAGGTTGGAGTCTGGGGTGTAGAAGGTCTTTTACAGGGAAGAGTTTGGATACGTACGTGAACATGAATTTTTAAAGAGAGAAGAGTTTGGACACTGATGTGCAGAAGGACAGTTACAGAGAGCAGAGCTTGGAGACTGGGGTGCAGAAGGAGTGTTGCAGAGAGCAGAGTTTGGAGACTGTGGTGAAGAAGGATCGATGCAGAGAGCAGAGGTTAAAGACTTAGGTGCAGAAGGATCGCTACAGAGAGCAGAGGTTGGAGACTGAGGTGCAGTAGGATAGTTGCAGAGAGCACTGTTTGGAGACTGGGGTGAAGAAGGACTGTAGCAGAGAGCAGAGGTTGAAGACTGGGGTGCAGAAGGATCGTTGCAGAGAGCAGAGTTTGGAGACTGGGGTGTAGAAGGACTGTTGCAGAGAAAAGAAGTTGGAGACTGGGGTGCAGAAGGACTGTTGCAGAGAGCAGAGTTGGAGACTGAGGTGAAGAAGGACTGTTACAGAGAGCAGAGTTTAGAGACTTGGGTGCAGAATAACTGATATCGAAAATAGAGTTTGGAGTCTCGGATGCAGAAGGACCATTTCAGACATCAGAGGTTGGAGACTGAAGTACATAAGGACTGTTACAAAGAGCAGAGTTTGGAGCCTGGGGTGTACAAAGACTTTTGCTTAAAACAGAGGTTGGAGACTGGGGTGCAGAAGGACTGTTGCAGAGAGCAGAATTTGGAGACTGAGGTGCAGAAAGAACGTTGCAGAGAGCAGAGTTTTCAGACTGAGGTGCAGAAGGACTGTTACAGAGAGCAGATGTGAAAGACTGGGGTGTACAAGGACTGTTGCAGAGAGTAGCAGTTGGAAAATGGCGTCCAGAAAGACTGTTGCTGAGAGCAAAGTTTGGAAACTGGGGTGGAGAAGAACTGATGCAGAGAGTAGAGGTTAGAGACTGAGGTGCAGATGTACTGTTACAGAGAGCAGACGTTGGAGATTGGGGTGAAGAAGGACTGATACAGAAAGCAGACGTTGGTGACCTGGGTGCAGAAGGACTGTTGCTGAGAGCAGAGGTTGGAGACTGAGGTGGAGAAGGACTGTTGCAGAGAGCAAATGTTGGAGACTAGGGTGCAGAAGGACTGTTGCAGAGAGCAGAGATTGCAGACTGGGGTGAAGGAGGACTATTTCAGAGAGCAGAGGTTGCAGACTGAGGTATAGAAGGACTGTTACAGAGAGCAGAGTTTGGAGAATGTGGGGCAGAAGGACTGATACAGAAAGCAGAGGTTGGAGACTTGGCTTCAGAAGGACCCTTACAGAGAACAGAGGTTGGAGACTGCGGTACAGAAAGACTGTTACAGAAAGCAGAGGTTAGAGACTGGGGTGCAGAATAAGTGTTGTAGAGAACAGAGGTTGGAGACTGGGGTGCAGAAGGACCATTGCAGAAAGCAGAGGTTGGAGATTGGGTCGCAGAAGTACTTTTGCAGAGAGAAGAGTTTGGTGTCTGAGGTTCAGAAGGACTGTTACAGAGAGCACAGTTTCTAGACTGTGGTGCAGAAGGACTGATACAGAAAGGAGAGTTTGGAGACGGGGGTGCAGAATTACCATTACAGAGAGCAGAGGTTGGAGAATGCAGTACAGAAGTACTGTCACAGAGAGCAGAGGTTGGAGACTGCGGTAGAAAAAGACTGTTACAGAGAGCATATTTTAGAGACTGGGGTGAGGAAGGACTGTTGCAGAGAGAAGAGGTTGAAGACTGGGTTGCAGAAGAAGTGCTGCAGAGAGCAGAGGTTGAAGAGTGAGGTGCAGAAAGACTGTTACAGAGAGAAGAGTTTGGAGACTGTGTTGAAGAAAGACTGATACAGAAAGCAGAGGTTTGAGACTGGGGTTCAGAAGGAATCTTACAGAGAACAGAGGTTGAAGACTACGGTACAAAAGAACTTTTGTACCGTTTACAATATCCTCAAAAAGAATAAAATACTTGGGAATCAACCTAACAAAAGAGGTGAAAGACTTATACAATGAAAACTACAAAACCCTAAAGAGAGAAATTGAAGACCTTAGAAGATGGAAAAATATACCCTGTTCATGGATAGGCAGAACTAACATCATCAAAATGGCGATATTACCAAAAGTTCTCTATAGGTTTAATGCAATGCCAATCAAAATCCCAACGGCATTTCTTGTAGAAATGGAGAAAGCAATCATGAAATTCATATGGAAGAATAAAAGACCCAGAATAGCAAAAACAATACTAAGCAGGAAGTGTGAATCAGGTGGTATAGCGATTCCAGATTTCAAACTATACTACAGAGCAATAGTAACAAAAACAGCATGGTACTGGTACCAAAACAGGCGGGTGGACCAATGGTACAGAATAGAGGACACAGAAACCAACCCACAAAACTACAACTTTCTTATATTTGATAAAGGGGCTAAAAGCATGCAATGGAGGAAGGATAGCATCTTCAACAAATGGTGATGGGAAAATTGGAAATCCATATGCAACAAAATGAAATTGAATCCCTTTCTCTCGCCATGCACAAAAGTTAACTCAAAATGGATCAAGGAGCTTGATATCAAATCAGAGACACGGCATCTGATAGAAGAGAAAATTGGCTACGACCTACATGCTGTGGGGTCGGGCTCCAAATTCCTCAATAGGACACCCATAGCACAAGAGTTAACATCTAGAATCAACAAATGGGACTTACTCAAAATAAAAAGTTTTTTCTCAGCAAAAGAAACAATAAGAGAGGTAAATAGGGAGCCTACATCATGGGAACAAATCTTTACTCCTCACACTTCAGATAGAGCCCTAATATCGAGAGTATATAAAGAACTCAGAAAATTAGACAATAAGATAACAAATAATCCCATCAACAAATGGGCCAAGGACTTGAACAGACACTTCTCAGAGGAGGACATACAATCAATCAACAAGTACATGAAAAAATGCTCACCATCTCTAGCAGTCAGAGAAATGCAAATCAAAACTACCCTAAGATACCATCTCACTGCAGTAATATTGGCAGCCATTAGGAAGTCAAACAACAATAAGTGCTGGAGAGGATGCGGGGAAAAGGGTACACTTGTACATTGTTGGTGGGACTGCTGGTGGGACTGCAAACTGGTGCAGCCAATTTGGAAAGCAGTATGGAGATTTCTTGAAAAGCTGGGAATGGAACCACCATTTGACCCAGCTATCCCCCTTCTGGGTCTATTCCCTAAAGACCTAAAAAGAGCATGCTACAGGGACACTGCTACATCGATGTTCATAGCAGCACAATTCACAATAGGAAGACTGTGGAACCAACCTAGATGCCCTTCAATAGACGAATGGATAAAAAAATGTGGCATTTATACACAATGGAGTATTAGTCTGCATTAAGAAATGACAAAATCATAGAATTTGGATGGAAATGGATGGCTTTAGAGCAGATTATGCTAAGCGAAGCCAGCCAAGCCCTAAAAACAAATGCCAAATGTCTTCTTTGATATAAGAGAGTAATTAAGAACAGACTAGGGAAGAAGAGCACAAGAAGAAGACCATCATTAAACAGGGTTGAGAGGTGGGAGGGAAAGGGAGAGAGAAGGGAAATAGCATGGAAATGGAACGAGACCCTCAGGTTTATACAAAATTACATACAAGAGGAAGTGAGGGGAAAGGGAAAAATAATACAAGGGGGAGGAATGAATTACAGTAGTGGGGGTAGAGAGAGAAGAGGGGAGGGGAGGGGAGGGGAGGGCGGATAGTAGAGGATAGGAAAGGCAGCAGAATACAACAGACACTAGGATGGCAATATGTAAAGCAATGGAAGTGAAACTGATGTGATTCTGCAAGCTGTATAAGGGGAAATATGGGAGTGCATAACCCACTTGAATCAAAATGTGAAATATGATATATCAAGAACTATGTAATGGTGGGGTAAGACAAGATAATACAAATGGAAGAAATGATTTACAGTAGAAGGGGTAGAGAGAGAAAAGGGGAGGGGAGAGGAGGGGAGGGGGGATAGTAGAGAATAGGACTGACAGCAGAATACATCAGACACTAGAAAGGCAATATGTCAATCAATGGAAGGGTAACTGATGTGATACAGCAATCTGTATACGGGGTAAAGTTGGGAGTTCATAACCCGCTTGAATCAAACTGTGAAATATGATGTATTAAGAACTGTGTAAGGTTTTGAACGACCAACAATAAAAAAATAAATAAATTTTACAAAAAAAGAAAAAAAAAAAGAACTTTTGTAGAGAACAGGTCAGAGACTGGGGTGCAGAAGGAATGTTACAGAGAGCAGCATTTGGAAACTGGGGTGCAGAAGGATCTTAAAGAGAGGGAAGTTTGGAGACTGGAGTGCAGAAGGAATTTTGCAGAGAGCAGACGTTGGAGACTGGGGTGCAAAAGGATCATTGCAGAGAGTAGATTATGGAGACTGGTGTATACAAGGACTGTTCTAGAGAGCAGAGGTTGGAGACTGTGGTGCAGAAGGACTCTTAAAGGGAGCAGTTGTTGAAGACTGATGTGCAGAAAAACTGTTACAGAGAGCAGTGTTTGGAGACTGGGGTACAGGACTGATACTGAGAGCAGAGGTTTGAGAAAGGGGTGCAGAAGGACTGTTAAAGAGAGCAGAGTTTAGAGACTTGAATGCAGAAGGCCTGTTACAGAGAGGAGAGGTTGTAGAGTGGGTTGCAGAAGGCCTCTTACAGAGAACAGGTCGGAGACTGATGTGCAAAAGGACTGTTACAGAAAGCAGAGGTTGGAGACTGGGGTGCAGAAAGACTGTTGCAGAGTGCAGTGTTTGGAGACTGGGGTGCAGAAGGACTGTTGCAGAATGCAGAGGTTTGAGACTGGGGTGCGGAAAAAATGTTGCAGAGAACGGAGTTTGGAGACTTAGGTGCAGAAAGACCGTTGCTGAGAGCAGCGGTTGGAGACTGATGTGAAGAAGGATTGTTCCAGAGAGAAGAGGTTGGAGACTGAGGTGCTGAAGAACTGTTACTGAGAGCAGAGGTTGGAGACTGGGGTGCAGATAGATCTTACAGAGAGCAGAGATTGGAGACTGGGGTGCAGAAGGACTGTTATAGCAAGTAGAGATTTTTGACTTGGGTGCAAAAGGACTGTTGTAGAGAGAAAAGGTAGAAGCTGAGGTGCAGAAAAACTGTTGTAGAGAGAAGAGGTTGGAGATGAGGTTCAGAAGGACTATTACAGAGAGCAGAGTTTGGAGACTGGGGTGCAGAAGGACTGATATAGAAAACAGAGTTTGGAGACTGTGGTGCAGAAGGACCGTTACAGAGAGCAGAAGTTGGAGACTGTGGTACAGAAGGACTTTTACAGAGAGCAGTGGTTGCACACTGGGGTGTAGAAGGACTATTGCACACAACAGAGGATGGAGACTGAGGTGTAGATAGACCATTGCAGAGAGCAGAGGTTGGAGACTGATGAGCAAAAGCATTGTTACAGAGAGCAGAGTTTGGAGACTGGGCTACAGAAGGACTGTTTCAGAGAGCAGAGGTTGGAAACTGGGTGCAGAAGGATCTTCAAGAGAGCAGAGGTTGGAGACTAGGGTGCAGAAGAACTGTTGCAGAGTTCAGATGTTGGAGACTGGGGTGTAGAAGAATCGTTGCAGAGAGAAAAGTTTGGATACTGGGGTGCTGAAGTCCTGTTACATAGTGCTGATTTTGTAGACTGGGGTGCAGGAGCCCTTTACAGAGAGCAGAGTTTGGAGACTGGGGAGCAGGTGGACTGTTTCAGAGTGCAGAGTTGGATACTGGGTTGCAGAAGGATCTTATATAGAGCAGAGTTTGGAGACTGAGGTGCAGTAGGACTGTTACAGAGAGCAGAGGTTGGAGACTGGGGTTCAGAAAGATACTTGCAGAGAGCAGAGTTTTCAAACAGAGGTGCACAAGAACTTTTCAGAGTGCAGACGTTAAGAACTGTGTTTCAGAAGGACGGTTGCAGTGAGGAGATTTTGGAGGCTGGAGTTCAGAAGGACTCTTACAGAGCACAGAGATTGGAGACTGAGGTGCAGAAGGACAGTTACAGACAGTAGAGTTTAGAGATAGAGGTGTAGAAGGACTGTTGCATCAAGGAAATGTTGGAGACTGAGGTGTAAAAGGACTGTTGCAGAGAGCAGAGGTTGGGGCCTGGGATGAAGAAGGACTGTTGCAGAGAGCAGAGTTTGGAGACTGATATGCAGAAGGACTGTTTCAGAAAGTAGAGTTATGAGACTGGGGTGAGGAAGGACTGATACAGAAAGGAGACTTTGGAAACTGGGGTGCATAAGGACCGTTAGAGAGAGCAGAGGTTGGAGACTGCAGTACATAAGGACTGTTACAGAGAGTAGAGATTGGAGACTAGTGTACAGAAGGACTGTGGCAGAGAGCAGATGGTGGACACTGTGGTGCAGAAGGACTGTTGCAGATAACAGAGGTTGGAGACTTGGGTTCAGATGGACTGTCGCAGAGAACAGAGTTTGGAGACTGGGGTGCAGAAGGACAGTTGAAAAGAGCAGAGTTGGAAGACTGGAGTGGAGAAGGAATGCAACAGAGAGCAGAGTTGGAAACTGAGGTGCAGAAGCATCTTACAGAGAGCAGAGTTTGGAGACTGGGGTGCAGGAGGAGTGTTGCAGAGAGAAGACGTTGGAGACTGGGGTGCAGAAGAATCATTGCAGAGAGAACAGGTTGAAGACTGGGGTGAAGAAGGACGGTTACAAAATGCAGAGTTTGAAGACTGCGGTACAGAAAGACTGATACAGAGAGCAGAGGATGGAGACTGGGGTGCAGAAGGATCATTGGAGAGGGCAGAGGTTAGAGACTGGGGTGCAGAAAAACTGATCCAGAAATCAGAGTTTGGAGACTGGGTTTTACAAGGATCTTACCAAGCGCAGAGTTTGGAGATTGAGGTGCAGCAGGACTGTTAGTGAGCACAGAGTTTGGAGACTGAGGTACAGAAGGATCATTGCAGAGAGTAGAGGTGGAGACTGTGTTGCAGAAGGATCGTTACAGAGAGCAGAGGTTGGAGACTGGGGTGCAGAAGGTCTTTTAAAGAGAGCACAGGTTGGAGACTAAGGTGCAGAAAAAATTTTGCAGAGAGCATAGGTTGGAGACTGTGGTGCAGAAGGAGTGTTGCAGAGAGAAGAGGTCGGAGACTGTGGTGCAGAAGGACTGATATAGAAAGCAGAGTTTGGAGACTTGGGTGGAGAAGGACCCTTACAGAGAGCAGAGTTTGGAGACTGGGGTGCAGAAGGTCTGTTAAAGGGAGCAGAGTTTGGAGACGGGGTGGAGAAAAATCGTTACAGAGAGGAGAGGTTGGGGATTGGGTGAAGAAGGCCTGTTTCAGAAAGGAGAGTTTGGAGACTGAGGTGCAGAAGGACTGTTGCAGAGAGCAGAGGTTTGAGACTGGTGTGCACAATGACAGTTACAGAGAGCAAAGGTTGGAGACAGAAGTAGAGAAGGATTGCTACAGAAAGCAGAGTTTGGAGACTGGGTTGGAGAAGGACTGTTACAGAGAGAATATGTTGGAGACTGGGGAGCAGAAGGACTGTTTCAGAGAGCGGAGGTTGGAGACTGAGTTGAAGAAGGACTGTTGCAGAAAACAGATGTTTGAGACTGGGGTGCATAATGACCATTTCAGAGAGCAGAGGTTGGAGACTGAGATGCAGAAGGACTGTTGCAGAGACTATAGGTTGGAGACTGAGGTGCAGAAGTCGTGTTACAGAGAGCAGAGTTTGGAGACTCGGGTGCAGAAGGATAGTTACAGAGAGCAGAGGTTAAATACAGGGTTGCAGAAGGATTGTACAGAGAGTAGAATTTGGAGATGGAGGTGCAGTTGGACTGTTACAGAAAGAAGAGGTTGGAAATTGGGGTTCAGAAGGATTGTTACAGAGACCAGAGTTTGAAGATTGCGGTATAGAAAAACTGTTACAGAGAGCCTAGGTTGAAGACTGGGGTGCAGAAGGAATGTTACAGAGAGCACAGGTTAGAGACTGAGGTGCAGAGGATAGATACGAAGAGCACAGTTTTGAGACTGGGGTTCAGAAGGACTGATATAGAAAGCAGAGTTTGGAGACTGGGTGAAGAAGGCACATTACGGAGAGCAGAGGCTGGAGACTGCGGTACAGAAAGACTGTTACACAGAGCAAATGTTGGAAACTCGGGAGTAGAAGTACTGTTGCAGAGGACAGATGTTGGAGACTTGGGTGTCGCAGGACACTTGCTGAAAGCAGAGGATGAAGACTGGAGTGGAGAAAAAATGTTACAGAGAGCAGAGTTTGGAAACTGGTGTGCAGAAGGATCTTACAGATAGCAGAGTTTTGAGACTGTGGTGCAGAAGGACTGTTGTAGAGAGCAGAGTTTGGACACTGGGGTGCAGAAGGACTGTTGCAGAGAGCAGAGGTTGGAGACTGGAGTGCAGAAGGACTGTTGCAGAGAGCAAAGTTTGGAACCTGAGGTGCAGAAGTTTTGTTACATAGAGCAGAGGTTGGAGACTGAGGGGCAGAAGGATTGTTACAGAGAGCAGAGTTTGGAGACTGGGGTGCAGAAGGACTTTTACAGAGAGCAGAGATTTGAGATTGGGGTGCAGAAAGACTGTTGCAGAGAACAAAGGTTGGAGACTGGGGTGCCGAAGGTCTGTTGCAGAGAACAAATGTTGGAGACTGGGGTGCAGAAGGACACATATAGAGCAGAAGTTGGAGATTGGGGTGCAGAAGAACTGTTATAGAGAACAGTATTTGGAGACTGGATTGCAGAAGGATCTTACAAAGGGCAGAGGTTGGAGACTGAGGTGCAGGTGGAGTGTTACAGAGAGCAGTGTTTGGAGACTGAGGTGCAGAAGAATTGTTACAGAGAGCAGAGGTTGGAGACTGAGTTTAAGAAGGACTTTTACAGAGAGCAGAGTTTGGAAATTTAGTTGCAGAAGGACCGTTACAGAGAGTAGAGTTTGGAGAATGCAGTATAGGACTGTTACCGAGAAAAGAGGTTGGAGACTGGGATGCAGAAGGACTCTTACATAGAGCACATGTTAGAGACTGAGGTGCAGAAGGATAGATACAGAGAACAGAGGTTGGAGACTGGGGTTGAGACAGACTGATACAGAAAGCAGAGTTTGGAGACTGGGGTGTAGTAGGACCGTTACAAAGAGCAGAGGTTGGAGACTGCGGTACAGAACGACTGCTACAGAGAGCAGATCTCGGAGACTGGGGAGCAGAAGGACTGTTGCAGAAGATTTTTGAGACTCTGGTGAAGAAGAAATGTTACAGAGAGCACAGTTTGGAAACTAGACTGCAGAAGGATCTTACAAAGAGAAGAGGTTGGAGACTGTGTTGCAGAAGGACTGTTGCAGAGAGCTGACGTTGGTAACTGGGGTCCAGAATAATCGTTGCAGAGAGCAGAGTTTTGAGACTGGGGTGCAGAAGGACTCTTACAGAGAGCAGTGTTTGGAGACTGGGGTGCAGAGGACTGTTATAGATTGCAGAGTTTGGAGCCTGGTTTTCAGATGGATCTTACACAGAGCAGAGTTTTGAGATTGGGGTGCAAAAGGACTGTTGCAGAGAGCAGATTCTGGAGACTGGGGTGGAGAAAAATTGTTGCAGAGAGAAGAGGTTGGAGACTGGGGTGCAGAAGTCATATTACAGAGAGCAGCGTTTGGAGACTGGGTGGCAGTAGTCATGTTACAGAGAGCAGAGTTTGGAGACTGTTGTGCAGAAGGACTGTTACAGAGTGCAGAGTTTAAAGACTGGGTTGTAGTAGGATCTTACAAAGAGCAGAGTTGGGAGAATAAGGTGCAGAAGGACTGTTGCAGACAGCAGAAGTAGGAGACTGGTGTGCACAAGGGTCCTTGCAGTGAGCAGACTTTTCAGAGTGAGGTGCAAAAGGACTGTTGCAGAGAGCAGATATTGGAGACTTGGTTGTAGAAGGACTGTTGCAGATAGCAGAGGTTGGAGACTTTAGTGAAGAAGGATCGTTGCAGAGAGCAGAGGTTGGAGACCGGTTGGCAGAAGCACTGTTACCGAGAGCAGAGTTTGAAACTGGGTTGCAGAAGGATCTTACAAAGAGCAGAGGTTGCAGAAAGGGGTGCAGAAAGATTGTTACAGAGAGCAGAGCTTGGAGATTGTGGTCCAGAGGGACTCTTGCAGAGAGCAGACGTTGGAGACTGGGGTTCAGAAAGATCGTTGCAGAAAGCAGAGTTGTAGACTGGCGTGTAGAAGGACTGTTGCAGAGAGCAGATATTGGAGACTGGGGTGCAGACGGACTTTTGCAGAGAGTAGAGGTTGGAGAGTGGGGTTCAGAAAGACTGTTGCAGAGAGCAGATGTTGGAGAATGAGGTGCAGAAAAACTGTTACAGAGAGCAGAGTTTTGAGACTGGGGTGCAGAAGGACTGTTACAGGGAGCAGAGGTTGGAGACTGGGGTTCAGATGGATCTTAAAGAGAGCAGATTTTGGAGACTGTGGTGCAAGAAGACTGTTGCAGAGAGCAGAGGTTGGAGACTGGTGTGAAGAAGAATTTTTGCAGAGACTAATTTTTGCAGAAGTGTTTGGAGACTAGGGTGCAGAAGGCCTGTTACAGAGAGCAGTGGTTGGAAACTGGGTTGCAGAAATCCTGTTGCAGAGAGCAGAGTTTGGAGACTGTTGTGCAGAAGGACGATTACTGAGTGCAGAGTTTAATGACTGGGTTGCAGAAGCATCTTACAGAGATCAGAGTTGGGAAACTGAGGTGCAGAAGGTTGCACCAAGCAGAAAGAAACGCGAGCAGTATGAAAAGACAAGGGAAGAAAGGACCACAAGCAATGCAGGTCAACTCAACTTTAGAAGAGGTAATAGCTGCAACAGACGAAATGTCAGATAAAGAGTACAGGATATATATGCTTCAGATGATCTGGAGTCTCAAAGAAGACATGAGACAGCAAAATCAGACAATGAAAGATCACATTGACAAACAAATCCAGGAAGTAAAAGATCAATTTCACAGGGAGATAGAGGTAATAAAAAACAAACAAATGAAATCCTAGAAATGCAGGAATCATTAAACTGACTTAAAAACTCAATTGAGAATAGTACCAGCAGATTAGATCACTTAGAAGAGAGAACATCAGACAATGAAGACAAAGTATTTCAACTGGAAAAGAACATAGACATTTCAGCAAGCCTGCTAAGAAATCATGAGCAGAACATCCAAGAATTATGGGACAATATCAAAAGACCAAATTTAAGAGTCATTGGGATACAGGAAGGCACAGAGCTTCAAACCAAAGGAATAAACAGACTATTCAGTGAGATTATACAAGAAAACTTCCCAGACTTGAAGAATGAGACAGAATCACAAATCCTAGAAGCCTACAGGATGCCAAATGTGCAAAATCATAAGAGATCCACACCTAGACACATTATAATGAAGATGTCCAACATACAGAATAAGGAGAGAATTTTAAAAGCTGCAAGAGAAAGAAAGCAGTTTACATTTAGGGGCAAACCAATCAGGATAACAGCTGATCTCTCAACACAGACTCTGAAAGCTAGAAGATCCTGGAATAACATATTTCAAACACTGAAAGAAAATGGGTTCCAACCAAGAATCGTGTATCCGGCGAAATTAAGCTTCAGGATAGAAGATGAAATTAAAACCTTCCATGATAAACAAAAGTTAAAAGAATTCCCAGCTAAAAAACCATCTCTTCAAAAAATCCTTGGCAAAACATTACAGGAAGAGGAAATGGAAAATAACATTGAAAACTAACAATGGGAGATAGGACAGTAAAGGGGGGGAAGTAGTCAAAGAGGATAACAAATCAGGTTTAGTAACATCAATAAACAAATATGGCTAGAAGAACAAATCATATCTCAATAATAACCCTAAATGTTAATGGCTTAAATTTACCAATTAAGATAGACAGGCTAGTAGAATGGATCACAAAAGAAGACCCAACAATATGCTGCCTACAGGAGATGCATCTGATAGAAAAAGATATTCATAGACTGAAGGTGAAAGGTTGGGAAAAATCATACCACTCATATGGAATGCGGAAACAAGCAGGAGTGTTTATACTCATATCTAATAAAATAGATTTCAAGCCAAAGTTAATCAAAAGGGATAAAGAAGGACACTTCATACTGCTCAAGGGAACCATACACCAACAAGACATAACAATCATAAGTATATATGCCCCAAATAATGGTGCAGCTGTGTTCATCAAGCAAACTCTTCTCAAGTTCAAGAGTCTAATAGACCACCATAGAATAATCATGGGAGACTTCAACACACCTCTCTCATCACTGGACAGATCTTACAAACAAAAGTTAAATAAGGAAACTATAGAACTCAATAACACAATTAACAACCTAGACTTAATTGACATATATAGACTATACCACCCAAAATCAAGTAGTTACACTTTTTTCTCAGCAGCACATGGAACCTTCTCAAAAATAGACCATATATTATGTCACAGGGCAACTCTTAGACAATATAAAGGTGTAGAGATAATACCATGCATCTTATCTGATCATAATGGAATAAAACTGAAAATCAATGATAAAAGAAGGAAGGAAAAATCAAGCATCACTTGGAGAATGAACAATAGGTTGCTGAATAATCAATGGGTTTTAGAAGACATCAAGGAGGAAATTAAAAAATTCCTAGAGTTAATTGAAAACACAGACACAACATATCGGAATTTATGGGACACATTGAAAGCAGTTCTAAGAGGAAAATTCATTGCTTAGAGTTCATTCCTCAAAAAAAGAAAAAAAAACAACAAATAAATGATCTCATACTTCATCTCAAAATCCTAGAACAATAAGAGCAAAACAACAGCAAAAGAAGTAGAAGGCAAGAAATAATTAAAATCAGAGCTGAAATAAATGAAATTGAAACAAAAGAAACAATTGAAAAAATTGACAAGACTAAAAGTTGGTTCTTTGAAAAAATAAATAAAATTGACAGACCCTTAGCCATGCTAACGAAGAGAAGAAGAGAGAGAACTCAAATTACTAACATACGGTATGAAAAAGGTAATATCACAACAGACACTTCAGAAATACAGAATATAATCAGAAATTATTTTGAATCCTTATACTCCAATAAAATAGAAGATAGTGAAGGCATAGATAAATTCCTTAAGTCTTATGACCTGCCCAGATTGAGTCAGGAGGATATAGACAACCTAAACAGACCAATAACAATAGAGGAAATAGAAGAAACCATCAAAAGATTACCAACTAAGAAAAGCCCAGGACCGGATGGGTATACAGCAGAGTTTTACAAAACCTTTAAAGAGGAACTAACACCAATACTTTTCAAGCTATTTCAAAAAATAGAGAAAGAGGGAGAACTTCCAAATTCATTCTACGAAGCCAACATCACTCTTATTCTGAAACCAGACAAAGACACTTCAAAGAAAGAAAACTACAGACCAATATCTCTAATGAACCTTGATGCAAAAATCCTCAATAAAATTCTGGCGAATCGGATTCAAATACATATCAAAAAAATTATACACCATGATCAACTAGGATTCATCTTTGGGATGCAAGTCTGGTTCAATATACGGAAATCAATAAATGTTATTCACCACATCAATAGACTTAAAAATAAGAACCATATGATCATCTTGATAGATGCAGAAAAAGCATTCGACAAAGTACAGCATCCCTTTATGTTCAAAACTCTAGAAAAATTAGGGATAACTGGAACATACCTCAACATTGTAAAAGCAATCTACGATAAGCCACAGGCCAGCATCATTCTGAATGGAGAAAAATTGAAGGCATTCCCTCTAAGATCTGGTACAAGACAGGGATGCCCTCTCTCATCACTTCTGTTCAACATAGTCCTCGAAACACTGGCCAAAGCAATTAGACAGATGAAAGAAATTAAAGGCATAAAAATAGGAAAAGAAGAACTTAAATTATCACTATTTGCAGATGATATGATCCTATACCTAGCAGACCTAAAAGGGTCTACAAAGAAGCTATTAGAGCTAATAAATGAATTCAGCAAAGTGGCAGGATATAAGATCAACACGTATAAATCAAAGGCATTCCTGTATTTCGGCGACAAATCCTCTGAAACGGAAATGAGGACAACTACTCCATTCACAATATTCCCCCAAAAAATAAAATACTTGGGAATCAACCTAACAAAAGAGGTGAAAGATTTATATAATTAAAATTACAGAAGACCTTAGAAGATGGAAAAATATGTCCTGCTCATGGATAGGCAGAACTAACATCATCAAAATGGCGATATTACCAAAAGTTCTCTATAAGTTCAATGCAATGCCAATCAAAATCCCAACGGAATTTCTTGTAGAAATAGATAAAAGAATCATGAAATTCATATGGAAGAATAAAAGACCCAGAATAGCAAAAACAATACTAAGCAGGAAGTGTGAATCAGGTGGTATAGCGATTCCAGATTTCAAACTATACTACAGAGTAATAGTAACAAAAACAGCATGGTACTGGTACCAAAACAGGCGGGTGGACCAATGGTACAGAATAGAGGACACAAAAACAAACCCACAAAACTACAACTTTCTTATATTTGATAAAGGGGCTAAAAGCATGCAATGGAGGAAGGATAGCATCTTCAACAAATGGTGCTGGGAAAATTGGAAATCCATATGCAACAAAATGAAATTGAATCCCTTTCTCTCGCCATGCACAAAAGTTAACTCAAAATGGATCAAGGAGCTTGATATCAAATCATAGACACGGCATCTGATAGAAGAGAAAGTTGGCTATGACCTACATGCTGTGGGGTCGGGCTCCAAATTCCTCAATAGGACACCCATAGCACAAGAGTTAACATCTAGAATCAACAAATGGGACTTACTCAAAATAAAAAGTTTTTTCTCAGCAAAAGAAACAATAAGAGAGGTAAATAGGGAGCCTACATCATGGGAACAAATCTTTACTCCTCACACTTCAGATAGAGCCCTAATAACCAGCATATACAAAGAACTCAAAAAATTAGACAATAAGATAACAAATAACCCAATCAATAAATTGCCCAAGGACCTGAACAGACACTTCTCAGAGGAGGACATACAATCAATCAACAAGTACATGAAAAAATGCTCACCATCTCTAGCAGTCAGAGAAATGCAAATCAAAACCACCCTAAGATACCATCTCACTCCAGTAAGATTGGCAGCCATTACGAAGTCAAACAACAATAAGTGCTGGCGAGGATGTGGGGAAAAGGGTACACTTGTACATTGTTGGTGGGACTGCAAATTGGTGCAGCCAATTTGGAAAGCAGTATGGATATTTCTTGGAAAGCTGGGAATGGAACCACCATTTGACCCAGCTATCCCCCTTCTGGGTCTATTCCCTAAAGACCTAAAAAGAGCATGCTACAGGGACACTGCTACATCGATGTTCATAGCAGCACAATTCACAATAGGAAGACTGTGGAACCAACCTAGATGCCCTTCAATAGACGAATGGATAAAAAAAATGTGGCATTTATACACAATGGAGTATTAGTCTGCATTAAGAAATGACAAAATCATAGATTTTGGATGGAAATGGATGGCTTTAGAGCAGATTATGCTAAGTGAAGCTAGTCAATCTTTAAAAAACAAATACCAAATGACTCCTTTGATATAAGGGGAGTAAACAAGGACAGGGTAGGGACGAAGAGCTTGAGAAAAAGATTTACATGAAACAGGGATGAAAGGTGGGAGAAAAAGGGAGTGAGAAGGGAAATCGCATGGAAATGGAAGGCGATCCTCAGGGTTATACAAAATGATATATAAGAGGAAAGGAGGGGTAAGACAAGATAATATAAATGGAAGAAATGATTTACAGTAGAAAGGGTAGAGAGAGAAAAGAGGAGCAGAGGGGGGATAGTAGAGAATAGGACAGACAGAAGAATACATCAGACACTAGAAAGGCAATATTTCAATCAATGGAAGGGTAACTGATGTGATACAGCAATCTGTATACGGGGTAAAGTTGGGAGTTCATAACCCGCTTGAATCAAACTGTGAAATATAATGTATTAAGAAATATGTAATGTTTTGAACGACCAAAAATTAAAAAAAAAGATTCGTTGAATACAGCACAGTTTTCCCACTGAAGTGCAGAATGACTATTGCAGAGAGCAGATATTGTTGACTGGGGCGTAGAAGGACTGTTGCAGAAAGCAGACATTGGAGACTGGGTTTAAGAAGGATCGTTACAGAGAGCAGAGGTTGGAGACTGGTTTGCAGAAGGATTGTTACAGAGAGTAGAGTATGGAGACTGGGTTTTAGAAGGATGCTACAGAGAGCATAGGTTGGAGACTGAAGTGCAGAAGAACTGTTACAGAGAGTAGAGGTTGGAGACTGAGGTGCAGATGGACCTTTGCAGGGAACAGATTTTGGAGACTGAGGTGCAGAAGGATAGATACAGAGAACAGCGGTTGGAGACTGCGGTTCAGACAGACTGATACAGAAAGCAGAGGTTGGAGACTGGGGTGCAGAAGGACCGTTACAAAGAGCACAGGTTGGAGACTGCGGTACAGAAAGACCAAATGTCGGAGACTGGGGAGCAGAAGGACTGTTGCAGAGGACATAGTTTGGAGACTGGGTTGGAGAAGGAATGTTAAAAAGTGCAGAGTATGGAATCTGGAGTGCACAAGAATCTTACAAAGAGCAGAGGTTGGAGACTGTGGTGCAGAAGGACTGTTGAAGAGAGCAGACGTTGGAGACTGGGGTCCAGAAGGAGCGTTGCAGATAGCAGAGTTTGGAGACTGGGGTGTAGAAGGACTGTTGCAGAGAGAAGATGTTTTAGACTCGGGTGCAGAAGGACTGTTACAAAGAGCAGATGTTGGAGACTGAGGTGCAGAAGGAGTGTTACAGAGAGCAGAGTTGGGATTCTGAGGTGCAGAAGGACTGTTACAGAGAGTAGAGGTTGGAGACTGGGATGCAGAACGGTCATTGCAGAGAGCACAGTTTTCAGACTGAGGTGCAGAAGAACTGTTGCAGAGAGCAGATGTTGGAGACTGGGTTGCAGAAGGATTGTTACAGAGAGCAGAGGTTGGAGACTGGAGTGCATAAGTATCTTACAAAGAGCAGAGGTTTGAGACTAGGGTGCAGAAGCACTGTTGCCAAGAGCAGAGTCTGGAGACTGGGTTGCAGAAGGGTCTTACAAAGAGCAGAGTTAGGAGACTGAGGTGCAGAAGGATCATTGCAGAGAGCACAGATTTCAGACTGAGTTGCAGAAGGACTGTTGCAGAGAGCAGATATTGAAGACTGGGTTGCAGAAGGACTGTTGCAGAGAGCAGAGGTTAAAGACTGGGGTGAAGGAGGGTCATTGCAGTGAGCAGAGTTTTCAGACTGAGGTGCAGAAAGACTGTTGCAGAGAGCAGATGTTGGATACTGGGTACAGAAAAATTGCTGCAGAGTGCAGAGGTTGAAGACTTTGGTGAGGAAGGATCTTTGATGAGAGCAGAGGTAGGAGAGCGGTGTGCAGAAGCACTGTTACAGAGAGCAGATTTTGGAGACTGGGTTTCAGAAGAATATTACAGAGAACACCGGTTGGAGACTGTGGTTCAGACAGACTGATACAGAAAGCAGAGATTGAAGACTTTGGTGCAGAAGGACTGTTACAGAAAGCGTAGGTTGGAGTCTGAGGTGTAAAAAAACTGCTACAGAGAGCAGAGTTTGGAGACTCATGTGCAGAGTTCGGAAATTGGGGTGCATAAGGACCGTTAAGGAGAGCAGAGTTTGGAGCCTGCGGTATAGGACTGTTTTCTAGAGCAGAGGTTGGAGACTGGGGTGCCACAGGACCCTCAAAGAAAGCAGAGGTTACAAACTGCTGTGGAGAAGGAATGTTAGAGAGAGCAGATTTTGGAAACTGGCGTGCAGAAAGATGTTACAAAGAGCAGAGTTTGGAGACTGTGGTTCAGAATGACTGTTGCAGGGAGAAGAAGTTGAAGACTGGGTTTCAGAAGGCCTGTTACAGAGAGCAGAATTTTGAGACTGGGTTGCAGAATTCCTCTTACAGAGAGCCGAGGTTGGAAACTGTTGTTCAGAAGGACTGTTACAGAGAGCAGAGTTTTGGACTGGGATGCAGAAGCGTCGTACAGAGAGCAGAGGTAATAGACTGAGGTGCAAAATGATCGTTGAAGAGAGCAGAGTTTTCAGACTGAGTTGCAGAAAGACTGTTGCAGAGAGCAAACGTTGGAGACTGCGGTTCAGAAGTACTGTTTCAGATAGCAGAGGTTGGAGACTGGTGTGAAGAAGAATCAGTGTAGAGAGCAGTGTTTGGAGACCGGTGTGCAGAAGGACTGTTACAGAGAGCAGAGTTTGTAGACTAGGTTGGAGAAGGTTCCTACAGAGAGAAGAGGTTGGAGAATGAGGTGCAGAAGAACTGTTACAGAGAGTAGAGTTTTGAGACTGAGGTGAAGAAGGATTGTTACAGAGAGCAGAGGTTGGAGACTGGGTTGCAGAAGGAGTGTTGCAGAGAGCAGAGGTTGGAGACTGGGGTGAAGAAGGACTGTTGCAGAGAGTAGACTTTGGAGACTGTGGTCCAGAAGGACTGTTACAGAGAGCAGAGGTTGGAGACAGGGGTAAAGAAGGATATTACAGAGAGCAGAATTTGGAGACTGAGGTACAGAAGGACTCTTGCAGAGATCAGAAGTTGGAGACTGGGGTGCAGTAGGATAATTGCAAAGAGCAGAGGTTGGAGACTGGCATGCAGAAGGCCCACTATAGAGAGCAGAGTTCTGAGACTGGCGTGCAGAAGGCCTGTTACAGAGAGGAAAGGTTGGAGACTGGGGTGCAGAAGGACTTTTACCAAGAGCACAGTTTGGAGACTGGTTTGCTGAAGGAACTTACAGAGAGCAGAGGTTAGAGACGGAGGTGCACATGGACTTTTACAGAGAGCAGTGGTTGGAGACTGGGGTGCAGAAGAATCTGGAGAGCAGGCTTTTCAGACTGCGGTGCAGAAGTACTGTTACAGAGAGCAGAGGTTGGAGACTTAGGTGTAGAAAGACTGTTACAGAGAGCAGAGTTTAGACATTGAGAAGCAAAAGGACTGTTACAGAAAGCAGAGGTTGGAAATTTGGGTGCAGAAGGACCGTTACAGAGAGCAGAGGTTGGAGACTGCGGTATAAAAGGACTGTTATAGAGAGCAGAGTTTGGAGACTAAAGTGCAGAAGGAGTGTTACAGAAAGCACAGGTTAAAGACTGAGGTGTAGAAGGATAGATACAGAGAGCAGAGTTTGGAGACTGGGGTTGAAAGGACTGATTAAAAAAGCAGAGGTTGGAGACTGGGTTGTAGAAGGACCATTACAGAGAACAGAGTTTGGAGACAGCGGTACATAAGGAGTGTTACAGAGAGCAGATGTTGGAGACTGGGTAGCAGAAAAAGTGTTACAGAGGATAGACGTTGGAGACTGGGGTGCCGAAGGACCCTTGCAGAAAGTAGAGGTTGGAAATTGCAGTGGAGAAGGAATGTTAGAGAGAGCAGATTTTGGAAACTGGAGACCAGAATAATCTTACAGAGAGCAGATTTTGGAGACTGTGGTACAGAAGTACTGTTGTAGAAAACAGACGTTGGAGACTGGGGTCCAGAATGATCTTTGCAGAGTGCAGAGTTTGGAGACTGGGGTGTAGAAGGACTGTTGCAGAGAGCAGATGTTGGAGACTGTGGTGCAGAAGGACTGTTGCAGAGAGAAGAGGTTGGAGACTGGAGTGCAGAAAGACTGTTGTAGAAAGCAGAGGTTGGAGACTGAGAAGCAGAAGGACTGTTGCCGAAAGCAGAGGTTGGAGACTGAGGTGCAGAAGGACTCTTAGAGAGAGCAGATGTTGTACACTGGGGTGCAAAAGGACTGACGCAGAAAGCAGAGATTGGATTATGGGGTGCAGAAAGACCGTTACAGAGATCAGAGGTTAGAGACTGCAGTACAGAAGGACTGTTACAGAGAGCAGAGTTTGGAGACTGGTGTGCAGAAGTACTGTTGCAGAAAGTAGATCTTGGAGACTGAGGTGCAGAAGTCCTTTTAAATAGAGCAGAATTTGGAGACTGGGGTGCAAAAGGATCGTTGCAAGGAGCAGAGCTTGGAGACAAGGGTACAAAAGGATCTTACAGAGAGAAGAAGTTGGAGACTGAGGTGCAGAAGGAGTGTTGCAGAGATCAGAGGTTGGAGACTGGCGTGCAGTAGGATCATTGCAGAGAGCAGAGGTTGGAGACTGGGGTGCAGAAGGCCTGCTACAGGGAGCAGAGTTTGAAGACTGACGTGCAGAATGCCTGTTACAGATAGGAGAGGTTGGAGACTGGGGTGCAGAAAGACTGTTATAGAGAGCAGAGTTTAGAGACCGGGTTGCTGAAAGATTTTACAGTGAGCAGAGGTTGGAGAATGAGGTGCAGCTGGACTGTTCCAGAGAGTAGTGTTTGAAGACTAAGTTGCTGAAGGATCTAACAGAGAGCAGAAGTTGGAGACTGAAATGTAGAAAAACTGTTACAGAGCGCAGAGTTTGTAGACTGTGGTGCAGAAGGACTGTTACTATAAGCAGAGGTTGGAAATTGGGGTGCAGAAGGACCGTTACAGAGACCAGGATTTGGAGACTGTGGTATAGAAAAACTGTTACAACGAGCAGAGGTTGGAGACTGGGGTGCAGAATAAATGTTACAGAAAGAACAGGTTTGAGACTGAGGTGTAGTATATATACAGAGAACAGAGGTTTGAGACTGGGCTTCAGAAGGACTGATACAGAAAGCAGAGTTTGGAGACTGGGTTGCAGAAGGACCTTTACGGAGAGCAGAGGGTGGAGACTGCATTTCAGAAGGACTGTTTTAAAGAGCATATGTTGGAGACTGGGGAGCAGAAGGACTGTTGCAGAGGACAGAGTTTGGAGCCTGTGGAGCCACAGGACACTTGCAGAAAGCAGAGGTTAAAGACCGGGTTGGAGAAGGAATGTTACAGAGTGTAGAGTTTAGAAACTGGAGTGCAGAAGAATCTTACACAGAGCAGAGTTTGGAGACTGTGGTGCAGAAGGACAGTTGCAGAGAGCAGAGGTTTGAGACTGGGGTGCAGAAGGATAGATACAGAGTGCAGAGCTTGGAGACTGGGGTTCAGAAGGACTGATATAAAAAGTGGAGGTTAAAGACTGTGCTTCAGAAGGACCTTTACAGAGAGCAGAGGTTGGAGACTTCGGTACAGAAGGACTGTTACAGAGAGCAGATGTTGGAGACTGGGGAGCAGAAGGACTGTTACAGAAGACAGAGTTTGGAGACTGGGGTGCCGCAGGACCTTCGAAGAAAGCAGAGGTTACAGACTGCTGTGGAGAAGGAATGTTAGAGACAGCAGATTTTGGACACTGGCGTGCACTTACAGAGAGCAGAGGTTTGGAAACTGTGTTGCAGAAGGACTGTTGCAGAAAGCACACGTTGGAGCCTGGGTTTTAAAAGGATCGTTGAACAAAGCAGAAGTTGGAGACTGGAGTTAAAAGGACTGTTGCTGAGAACAGATGTTGGAGAATGGGGTGCAAAAGACTGTTGAAGAGAGCAGAGGTTGAAGACTGAGGTGCAGAAGGACTGTTACGAAGAGCAGAGGTTGGAGACTGGGGTGCAGAAGGACAGTTACAGAGAGCAGAGATTGGAAACGGGTGCAGAAGGAAGGTTACAGAGAGCAGAGGTTGGAGACTGGGGTGCAGAAGGACTATTGCAGAGAGCAGAGGTTGTCGACTGTGGTTCAAAAGGACTGTTGCAGAGCGCAGAGGTTTGAGACTGGTGTGGAGAAGAATTGTGGCAAAAAGAAGTATTTGGACTTAGGTGAGATGGTCTGTTACAGAGAGCACTGCTTGGAGACTTGGTTGATAAAGGATCTTACAGAGAGCAGAGGTTGGAGACTGAGGTGCAGGGGACTGTTACTGAGAGCAGTGGTTGGAGACTGGGGTGCAGAAGGATCCTGCAGAGAGCAGAATTTTCAGACTGAGATGCAGAAAAACTGTTGCGGAAATCAGAGGTTGGAGACTGGGGTGCAGTAGGATCATTGCAGAGAGCAGAGGTTGGAGACTGGGGTGCAGAAGGCCCGTTACAGAGAGCAGAGGTGTTGGAGACTGCAGTACAGAAGGACTGTTACACAGAGTGGAGGTTGGAGAATGTTGTGCAGAAGGACGGTTACAGAGTGCAGAGTTTAAAGACTGGGTTGCAGAAGGATCTTACAGAGAGCAGAATTGGGAGACTGAGGTGCAGAAGGATGTTACAGACAGCAGAGGTAGGAGACGGGGTGCAGAAGGTTAATTCATTACAGACAGCAGAGTTTTTAGACTGAGGTGCAGAAGGACTGTTGCAGAGAGCAGATTTTGGTGACTGGGGTGCAGAAGGCCTGCTACAGAGAAGAGAGCTTGGATACTCGGGTGCAGAAGGACTGTTATAGAGAGCAGAGTTAGAGACTGGGTTGCTGAAGTATCTTACAGAGGGCAGAGGTTGGAGACTAAGGTGCAGTTGGACTGTTACAGAGAGCAGTGGTTGGAGACTGGGGTGCAGAGGATGGTGAAGAGTGCAGAGGATTCAGACTGAGGTTCAGAAGGACGGTTACAGAGAGCAGAGGTTGGAGACTGAGTTGTAGAAGGACTGTTACAGAGATCAGAGTTTGAAGACTCAGGTGCAGAAGGACTGTTACAGGTAGCAGAGTTTGGAATTTGAGGTGCAGAAGGACCGTTAAATAGAGCAGAGTTTGGAGACTGCGGTATAGGACTTTTACCGAGAGCAGAGGTTGGAGACTGGGATGCAGAAGGACTCCTAGAGGGAGAAGAAGTTGGAGACTGGGGTGCAGATGGACTGATAAAGAAAGCAGAGATTGGAGTCTGGGGTGCAGAAAGACCGTTACAGAGAGCAGATGTTGGAGACTGTAGTACAGAAGGACTGTTGCAGAGAGCAAAGTTTGGAGACTGGTGTGCAGAAGGACTCTTACATAGAGCACAGGTTGGAGACTGAGGTGCAGCAGGATAGATACAGAGAACAGAGTATAGAGACGAGGTTAAAATTGATACAGAAAAAAGAGTTTGGACACTGGGGTGTAGAAGGACTGTTACACAGAGCAGATCTCGGAGACTGGGGATCTGAATGACTGTTGCAGAGTACAGAGGTTGGAGACTGGGGTGGAGATGGAATGTTACAGAGAGCAGAATTTGGAAATTGGAGTGCAGAAAAATCTTAAAAAGAGCAGAGGTTGGAGACTGTGGTGCAGAAGGACTGTTGCAGAGAGCAGACATTGGATACTGGGGTTCAGAAGGATCGTTGCAGAGAGCAGAGTTTGGAGACTAGGGTGCAGAAGGACTGTTGCAGAGAGCAGATGTTGGAAACTGGGGTGGAAAAGAACAGTTGCAGAGAGCAGTGTTTGGAGACTGGGGTGCAGAAGGACTGTAACAGAGAGTAGAGGTTGGAGATTGGGGTTCACCTGGATATTACAGAGAGCAGAGTTTCTAGACTGGCGTGCAAAAGCACTGTTGCAGAGAGCAGATGTTGGAGACTTGGGTGGAGAAGAATCGTTGCAGAGAGAAGAGGTTGGCGACTGGGTTGCAGAAGGCCTTTTACAGAGAGCAGAGTTTGGAGATTGGGTTGCAGAAGTCCTGTTACAGAGAGCAGAGTTTGGAGACTGTTACAGAATGCAGAGTTTGAAGACTGTGTTGCAGAAGGATTATAAAGAGAGCCGAGTTGGGAGACTGAGGTGAAGAAGGACTGTTATAGAGAGCAGAAATAAAAGACTAGGGTGCACAAGGGTCATTGCAGAGAGCAGAGTTTTCAGATTGAGGAGCAGAAGAACTGTTGCAGAGAGTAGATGTTGGAGACTGGGGTGCAAGAAGGTCTGTCAGACTCAGAGCAGATGTTGGTAACTAGGGTGCAGAAGGACTGTTGCAGAGAGCAGATGTTGGAGTCTGGGGTGCAGAAGGACTGTTGCAGAGAGCAGAGGTTGGAGACTGAGGTACCGAAGTCCTGTTACAGAGAGCACAGGTTGGAGACTCGGGTACAGATGGACTTTTACAGAGAGCAGAATTTGGGTACAGGGGTATAGAACGACTGGGGTGCAGAAGGACTGTAACAGAGAGTAGAGGTTGGAGATTGGGGTTCACATGGATCTTACAGAGTGCAGAATATGGAGACTGAGGTGCAGAGCACTGTTGCAGAGATCAGAATTTGGAGACTGGGGTGCAGTAGGATCATTGTAGAGAGCACAGGTTTGAGACTGGGGTGCAGAAGAATCATGCAGAGAGCAAGGTGTCAGACTCAGGTGCTGAAGGACTGTTACAGAGAGCAGAGATTGGAGACTGAGGTGTAGAAGGACTGTTACAGAGAGCAGAGTTTGGAGACTCAGGTGCAGAAGGACTGTTACAGGAAGCAGAGTTTGGAAATTGAGGTACAGAAGGACCGTTACAGAGAGCAGAGGATGGAGAATGAGGTGCAGAAGGACTCTTAAATAGAAAACAGGTTTAAGACTGAGGTGCAGAAGGATAGATACAGAGAACAGAGGTTGGAGACTGGGGTTCAGACAGACTGATACAGAAAGCAGAGGTTGGAGACTGGGGTGTAGAAGGACCGTTACAAAGAGCAGAGATTGGAGACTACAGTACAGAAGGACTGTTACATAGAGCAGATCTCGGAATCTGGGGAGCAAAAGGACTGTTGCAGAGAGCAGTTGTTGGTAACTAGGGTGCAGAAGGACTGTTGTAGAGAGCAGAGTTTGGAAACTGACGTGCGGAAGTCCTGTTACAGAGAGCAGAGGTCAGAGACTTGGGTGCAGAAGGACTCTTACAGAGAGCTGAGGTTGGATACACGGCTGCAGAAGCATCTTACAGAGGTCAGAATTTGGCGACTTTGGTGCAGAATGACTGTTGCAGAGAGTAGAGTTTAGAGATTGAGGTGCAAAAGACCTTTTACAGAGAGCAGAAGTTGAAGACTGGGGTGCAGAAAAACTGTTACAGAGAGCAGAGTTTTTAGACAAGGTTACACAAGGATCTTACAGAGAGCAGTTTTTGTAGGCCAAGGTGCAGCAGGACTTTTACAGAGAGTAGAGGTTGGAGACAGGGGTGCAGAAGGATCGTTGTAGAGAGCAGAGGTTGGAGACTGGGGTTCAGAAGGATTGTTAAAGGGAACAGACATCGGAGACTGGGGTGCAGAAGGCCTGTTACGGAGAACAGAGTTTGGAGCAGGGGTGCAGAAGTACTTTTACAGTGAGTAGAGTTTGGAGAATGAGGTGCAGAAGGACCGTTGTAGAGAGCAGAGTTTGGATACTGAGGTGCAGAAGGATTGTTATAGAGAGTGGAGGTTGGAGACTGGGTTGCAGAGGGACTGCTGCAGAGAGCAGAGGCTGGACATGGGGTGTAGAAGGACCGTTACAGAGATCAGATTTTGGAATCTGCACTACAAGAGGACTGTGACAGACAACAGAGTTTGGAGACTGGTGTGGAGATGGACTGTTTCAGAGTGCAGACCTTGGTGACTGGGGTGCAAAAGAACAGGAGCAGAGAGCAGAGGTTGGAGACTGGGGTGCAGAAGAACTGTCGCAGAGAGCAGAGTTTGGAGACTGAGGTGCAGAAGGAATGTTGCAGAAAGAAGAAGTTGGAAACTGTGGTGCAGAAGAATGATACAGAAAGGAGAGGTTGGGGACTGTGGTATAGAAGGACTGTTACAGAGAGCAGAGGTTGGAGACCGGGGAGCAGAAAGACTGTTACAGATAGCAGAGGGTGGAGACTGGGGAGCAGCAGGACTCTTACAAAGATCAGAGGTTGGAGGCTGTGCTGTACAAGGATTGTTGCAGAGAGCAGAGTTTTCAGACTAAGATTCAGAAGGACTGTTGCAGAGAGTAGATGTTAGAGACTGGGTTGCCGAAGGACTTCTGCAGAGAACAGAGGTTGGAGAATGGGGTGCAAAATTATCATTGCAGAGAGCAGAAGTTTGAGACTGGGGTGCAGAATTATTGTTATAGAGAGCAGAGGTTAGAGACTGGGGTGCACAAGGACTGTTACAGATAGCAGAGTTTGTAGACTGGGGTGTAGAAGGACTGTTACAGAAAGCAGAGGTTTGAGACTTGGGTGCAGAAGGACCGTTACAGAGAGCACATTTTTGAGACTGCACTACAGGAGGACTGTTAAAGAGAGCAGCGGTTGGAGATTGGTGTGGAGAAGGACTATTTCAGAGTGCAGACTTTGGAGACTTGGGAGCAGAAGGACTGTTACAGAGAGGAGAGGTTGGAGACTGGGGAGCAGAAAGAATGTTACAGAGAGCAGATTTGGAAACTGGGGTGCAGAAGGATCTTACAGAGAGCACAGGTTGGAGGTTGGGGTGCAGAAGCACTGTTACAGAGAGCCGATTTTGGAGACTGAGGTGCAAAAGGACTGTTACAGAAAGCAGATTTTGGAGACTGGGGTGCACAAAGATCGTTGCAGAGAGCAGAGTTTTCAGACTGAGCTTCAGAAGGTCTGTTGCAGAGAGCAGATGTTAGAGACTGGGGTTCAGAAGGACTTTTGCAGAGAGCAGAGGGTGGAGAATGGGGTGCAAAAGAATTGTTGCAGAGAGCAGAGGTTGGAGACTGTGGTGGAGAAGTATTGTTACAGAGAGCAGAGGATGGAGACTGGGGTCCAGAAGGACCCTTACACAGAGCAGAGGTTGGCGACTGCAGGACAGAAGGAATGTTACAGAGAGCAGAGTTTGGAGACTGCGGTAAAGAACGAGTGTTACAGAGAGCAGAGGTAGGAGACTATGGAGCAGAAGGACAGTTACAGAGAGAAGAGATTGGAGACTGTGGAGCAGAAGAAATATTACAGAGAGCAGAGTTGTGAAATTGGGGTGCAGAAGGGTCTTACAGAGAGCAGAGGTGGAGACTGAGGTGCAGAAAAACTATTACAGAAAGAAGAGTTCAAAGACTGGGGTGCACAAGGTTCATTGCAGAGCGCAGAGTTGTCAGACTGAGGTGTAGAAGAACTGTTGTAGGGAGCAGATTTTGGAGACTGGGGTGCAGAACGACTTTTGCAAGAGCAGGGTTTGGAGACTGGTTTGCAAAAAGATTGTTGTAGACAGCAGAGATTGGAGACTGGGGTGCAGAAAGATTGTTACAGAGAGCAGAGTTTGGAGACTGTGGTGAAGAAGGACTATTGCAGAGATCAGAGTTTGATAACTGAGGTTAAGAAGGATTATTACAGAGAGGAGAAGTTGGAGCCTGGGGTGCGGTAGGACTGTTGCAGAGAGCAGAATTTGGAGACGGGGTTTAGAAGGACTGTTGCAGAGAGCAGAGGTTAAAGACTGGGGTGCAGAAGGATCGTTGCAGAGAACAGAGTTTTCAGACTGAGGTGCAGATTGACTGTTTCAGAGAGCAGAGGTTGGAGACATGGGTGCAAAAGGACTATTGCATAGAGCACATGTTGGATACTGCGATGCAGAAAGATCATTGCAGAGAGCTGAAGTTCGAGACTGGGCTGCAGAAGGACTGTTGCAGAGAGCAGAAGTTGGAGACTGGTGTGCAGAAGAATCGTTGCAGATAGCAGAAGTTTGAGACTGGGGTGCAGAAGCACTGTTACAGAGAGTAGACTTTCGAAACTGAGGTGCAGATGGATCGTTGCAGAGAGCTGAATTTGGAGACTGAGGTGCAAAAGGACTGTTAGAGAGAGCAGAGTTTGGAGACTGGGGTGCAGAAGGATCCTTGTAGAGAACAGAGTTTTCAGACTGACTTGCAGAAAAACTCCTAAAGATAACAGAGTTTATAGACAAAGTTGCACAAGGATCTTACTGAGAGCAGAGGTTGTCGAGTGAGGTGCAGCAAGACTGTTACAGAAAGCAGAGGTTGGAGACTGGGTGCAGAAGGATACTTGTAGAGAACAGAGTTTTCAAACTGACGTGCAGAAGGACTTTTTCAGAGAGCACATGTTGAAGACTGGGATGCAGAAGGTCTGTTGCATAGAGAAGATGTCGGACACTGGGGTGCAGAAGGATCGTTGTAGTGAGCAAAATTTTGAGACTGAGGTGCAGACGGATTTTTATAGAAAACAGAGTTGGGAGACTGGGGTGCAGAAGGCCTGTTACAGAGAGCAGAGTATGGAGAACGTGTTCAGAAGTACTTTTCCAAAGTAGTTTTGGGAGACTGAGGTGCAGAAGGACCGTTGCAGAGAACAGAGGTTGGAGTCTGAGGTGCAGAAGGATTGTGACATAGAACAGAGGTTGGAGACTGGGATTCAGAGGGACTGTTGTAGAGAGAAGAGGCTGGACACTGGGGTGTATAAGGACTGTTGCTGAGAGCACAGGTTTAGATTGGGGTGCAGAAGGACTGCTGCAGAGAGCAAAGGTTGGAGACTGGGTTACAGTAGGACTGTTACAGAGGAAGAGATTGGAGATTTGGTGCAGAAGGACTGTTGAAGAGAGCAGATGTTGGAGACTGGGATGCAGAAGGACTGTTGCAGAGAGCAGAGTTCGTAAACTGAGGTTCAGAAAGACTGTTGCAGAGAGCAGAGGTTGGAAATTGTGGTGCAGATGGACTGATACAGTAAGCAGAGTTTGGAGACTGGGGTGCAGAAGGACTATTGCAGAGAGCAGAGTTTTTAGACTGAGGTGCAGAAGCACTGTAACAGAGAGCAGAGGTTGGAGAATGGGGTGAAAAAGGCCTTTTACAGAGAATAGAGGTTGGAGAATGGGGTGCAGAAGGACTCTTACAGAAATCAGGGTTTGGAGGTAGGGTTGCAGAAAGATCTTACAGACAGCAGAGGTTGGAGACTGAGGTACAGCAGGACTGTCACAGAGAGCAGATGTTGGACATTGGGGTGCAGAAGGATCGTTGGAGAGAACAGAGTTTTCAGACTGAGGTGCAGAAGGACTGTTGCAGAGAGCAGAGTTTGGACACTGAGGTTTAGAAGGACTTTTACAGAGAATAGATTCTGGAGACTGGGGTGCAAAAGAACCATTAAAGAGAGGAGATTTTGGATACTGCACTACTGGAGGACTGTTACAGAGTGCAGAGGTTGGAGACTGGTGTGGAGAAGGACTGTTGCAGAGAGCAGAGGTTGAAAACTGGGGTGGGGAAGGATCATTGTAGAGAGCAGAGTATTGGAACTGGTTTGCAGAAGGACTGTTACAGAGAACAGAGTTTTGAAAAGGGGTGCTGAAGGACTGTTACAGTGGGCAGAGTTTGGAGACTGGGTTGCAGAAGAATCTTTCAAAGAGCTGATGTTGAAGACTGAGGTGCATTAGGACTGTTACAGACAGTACAGGTTAAAGACTGAGGTGCAGGAGGACTGTTGCAGGGAGCAGAGGTTTGAGACTTGGGTGCAGAAGGACTGTTGCAGACAGCAGGGTTTGGAGACTGAGGTGCAGAAGGACTGATGTAGAAAGCAGAGGTTAGAGACTGGGGTGTAGAAGAACCATTACAGAGAGCAGATTTTGGAGACTGCACTACAGGAAAACTGTTACAGAGAGCAGAGGCTGGAGACTGAAGTAGAGAAGGACTGTTACAGAGTGCAGAGGTTGGAGACTGGGGTGCAGAAGGACTCATACAGAAAGCAGAAGGTGGAGACTGGGGTGCAGAAGGACTCTTACAGAGAGCAGATGTTGGAGATTGCAGTACAGAAGGACTGTTTCAGAGTGAAGAGTTTTGAGACTGGGGTGCACAAGGATCATTGCAGAGAGCAGAGTTTTCAGACTGAGGTTCAGAAGGACTGTTGCAGAGAGCAGATGTTGGAGACTCAGTTGCAGAAGGACTTTTTCAGAGAGCAGATGTTGGAGACTTGGGTGCAAAAGAATTGTGGCAGGGAGAAGAGGTTGGATACTGAGGGGCTGAAAGAATCTTGCAGACAACAGAGGTTTGTGAATGGGGTGCAGAAGGACCATTGCAGAGAGCAGAGTTAGGAGACTGTGTTAAAGAATGACAGTTACAGAGAGCAGAGGTTGGAGACTGCAGTACAGAAGGACTGTTACAGAGAGCAGGGTTTGGAGACTGGGGAGCAGAAGGACTGTTACAGAGAGCAGAGTTTGGAGACTGTGTACCAGAAGGAATGTTACAGAGAGCAGAGTTTGGAAACCTGGGTGCAGAAGGATCTTACAGAGAGCAAAGGTTGGAGACGGGGGTGCAGAAAGACTTTTACGGATAGCAGAGGTTGGCGAATGACGTGCACAAAGACTGTTACAGAAAGCAGAGTTTGGAGAATGGGGTGTACAAGGATCGTTGCAGAGAACCGAGTTTTCACACTGAGGTGCAGAAGGACTGTTGCAGAGAACAGATGTTGTAGACTGGGTGCAGAAGGACTGTTGCAGAGAGCAGAGGTTGGAGACTTGGGTTTAAAAGGACTGTTGCAGAGAGAAGAAGTCTGAGACTCGGGTACAGAAGGCCTGTTACAGAGAGGAGAGTTTGGAGACTGGGGTGCAGAAGGACTGTTACAGAGAGCAGCGTTTGGAGAATGGGTTACAGAAGGATCTTACAGAGAGCAGAGGTTGGAGACTGAGGTGCAAAAGAACTTTTACAGAGAGCGGAGGTTGGATACTGGGGTGCAGGAGGACTGTTACAAAGAGCAGAGGTTGGAGAAAGGGATGCAAAAAGATCTTTAAGAGAGCAGAGTCTGGAGACTGGGGTGCAGAAGGACTGTTGCAGAGATCAGAGGTTGGAGACTGAGTTGCAGAAGAATCGTTGCAGAGAGAAGAGGTTGGAGACTGGGTTGCAGAAGGACTGTTACAGAGAGCAGAGGTTCGAAATTGGGGTGCAGAAGAACTGTTTCAGAGAGCAAAGGATGGAGACTGGGGTGCAGAAAGCCTGTTTCAGAGAGCATTGGTTGAAGACTGAGGTGCAGAAGGACTGTTAAAGAGAGCAGAGGTTGGAGAATGAGGTGCAGAACGATTGGTAAATAGAGGAGACGTTGGAGACAGAGGTGTAGAAGGACTGTTACAGAGAGCAGAGGTTGGAAACTGGGGTGAAGAAGGATCGTTGCAGAGAGCAGAGGTTGCAAACTGAAGTTCAGAAAGATCGTTGCAGAGAGCAGAGGTTGGAGACTGAGGTGCAGAAAGATCGTTAAAGAGAGCAGAAGTTGGAGACTGGGGTAAGAAAGACAGTTACAGAGAGCACAGTTTGGCTAGTGGTGTGCAGAGGAAATGTTGCAGTGAGCAGAGACTGGAGACTCTGGTACAGAAATACTGTTACAAAGAGCAGAGGCTGGAGACTAAAATTCAGAAGGAATGTCACAAAGAGCAGAGTTTGGAAACTGGGGTGCAGAAGGATCTTACAGAGAGAAGAGGCTGGAGACTGGGGTATAGAAGGACTGTTGCAGAAAGCAGACGTTGGAGACTGAGGTGCAGAAAAACTTATACAGAGAGCACTGGTTGGAGACTGGGGTGCAGAATAACTGAATCACAAAGAAGCATTTGGAAACTGGGGTGCAGAATGAGCGTTAGAGAGAGAAGAGGTTGGAGACTGTGTTACAGAAGGACTACTACAGAGAGCAGAGTTTGAAGCCTGGGGTGCAGAAGTACTGTTTCAGAGAACAGAGGTTGGAGACTGAGGTGCAGAAGGATCGTTGCATAGAGAAGTGTTTGGAGACTGGGGTGCAGAAGTCCTGTTACAGAGCAGAGTTTGGAGACTGGGTTGCAGAAGACCTGTTACAGAGAGCAGAGGTTGGAGACTGGGGTGCATAAGGACGATTACAGAGAGCAGAGGTTTCAGACTGAGGCTCAGAAGGACTGTTACAGATAGCAGAGGTTGGAGTCTGATTTGCAGAAGGACTGTTACAGAAAGCAGAGTTTGGCAATTGGGGTTCAGAAGGACCGTTACAGAGAGAAGAGTTTGGAGACTGCGGTACAGGAGGACTGTTACAGAGAGCAGAGTTTGGAGACTGGGGTGCAGAGAGACAATTGCAGAGAGCAGAGGTTGGAGCCTGTTGAGAAGAAGGATCGTTGCAGTGAGCAGATGTTGGAGAGTGGGGTGCAGAAGGACCATTACAGAGAGCAACGTTTGGAAACTGAGGTGCAAATGGACTGTTGCAGAGAGCAGAGGTTGGATACTGAGGTGCAGAAGGATCATTGCAGAGAGAAGATGTGGAAAACAGGGGTGCAGAAGGCCTGTTAGAGAGAGCAGAGTTCGGAGACTGGGGTGCAGAAGGCCTGTTACAGAGAGTAGAGGTTGGAGACTGGGGTGCAGAAGGCCTGTTACAGAGAGCAGAGGTTGGAGACTGGGGTGCAGAAGGCCTGTTACAGATAGCAGAGTTTGAAGACTGTGGTGCAGAAGGATCATTGCAGAGAGCAGAGGATTCAGAATGAGGCGCAGAAGGACTTTTACAGAGAACAGAGTTTGGAGTCTGAGGTGTAGAACGTCTGTTAAAAAAACCAGAGTTTGGCAATTGGTGAGCAGAAGGACCATTACAATGAGAAGAGGTTGGAGACTGTGATACAAAAGAAGTGTTACAGAGAGCAGAGTTTGGAGAAGGGTAGAAGAAGGATGGTTGCAGAGAGAAGATGTTTGAGACTGGGTTGCAGAAGTTCCGTTACAGAGAGCAGAGGTTGAAGATTGTGGTGCAGAAGAACTGCACAGAGAGCAGAGGTTGGAGACTGGGGTGCAGAAGGATTGTTACAGAATGCATAGTTTGGACACTCGGCTGCAGAAGGACTGTTACAGAGAGCAGAGGTTCGAGACTGGGGTGCAGAAGAACTGTTACAGAGAGCAGAGTTTGGAGACTGGGGTGCATAAGGCCTTTTACAGAGAGCAGATGTTGCTGACTGAGGTACAGAAGGACTGTTATAGAGAGCAGAGGTTAGAGACTGAGGTACAAAAGGATTGGTACAGAGAGCAAAGGTTGGACACTCGGGTAAAGAAGGACTGTTATGGAGATCAGAGTTTGGAGACTGGGGTGCAGAAGGATCTTTCATAGAGCAGATGTTGGAGACTGCGGTTCAGACGACCTGTTGCACAGAGCAGAGTTTTGAGACTGGGGTGCAGAAGGACTGTTACAAAGAGCAGAGTTTGGAGACAGGGTTGCAGAAGAATCTTAAACAGAGCAGAGGTTGGAGACTGAGGTGGAACAGGACTGTTACAGAGAGCAGAATTTGGAGACTGGGGTGCAGAAGGATTGTTGCAGAGAACCGAGTTTTCAGACTGAGGTGCAGAGGGACTGTTGGAAATTACAGAGGTTTGAGACTGGGGTGCAGAAGGACTGTTGCAGAGAGCAGAGGTTGGAGCCTGGGGTTCAGAAGGACTTATACAGAAAGCAGAGTTTGGAGACTAGGGTGCAGAAGGAAGGTTGCAGAGAGCAGAGTTCGGAGACTGCAATAAAAGAGGACTGTTAAAGAGACCAGAGGTTCGAGAATGGTGTATAGACGAATTGTTTCAGAGTGCAGATGTTGGAGACAGGGGTTTAGAAGAACTGTTGCTGAGAGCAGAGTTTGGAGACTGGGGTGCAGAAGAACTGTAGCAGAGAGAAGACGTTGGAGACTGAGGTGCACAAAGAATGTTACAGAGAGCAAAGTTTGGAGACTGGGGTGCAGAATTACTGATACAGAAAGCAGAGGTTGAGACTGGGGTGCAGAAGGACCGTTACAGAGAGCAGAGGTTGGAGACTGTGTTATAGAAGGACTGTTGCAGAGACCAGAGGTTAGAGAATGGGGTGCAGAACGACTGTTACAGAGAGCAGAGGTTAGAGAATGGGGTGCACAAGTAAGTTTGCAGAGTTCAGAGGTTGGAGACAGAGGTGCAGAAGGACTGTTACAGAGAGCAGCGGTTGGAAACCCTGGTTCAGAAGGACTTTCACAGAAAGCAGAGGTTTGAGACTGGGGTGCAGAAGGACTGTTACAGAGAGCAGATGTTGAAGACTGGGGTGCATAAGGATTGTTGCAGAGAGCAGTGGTTGGAGACAGGGGTGCAGAACGACGGTTGCAGAGAGCAGAGGTTGGAGACGGAGGTGCAGAAAAATAGTTACAGAGAGTAGAGTTTGGAGACTGGGTTGAAGAAAGATCGTTGAAAAGAGCTGAAGTTTGATACTGAGTTGCAGAAAAATCATTGAAGACAGCAGAGGTGGAGACTGGGCTACAGAAGAATCGTTACAGAGAGAAGAGTTGGGAGACTGCGGTGCAGAAAGACTGTTACAGAGAGCACAGGTTGGAGACTGGGGTGCAGAAGGAATGTTGCAGAAAGCAGAGGTTGGATACTGGGGTGCAGAAGGACTGTTGCAGAGAGCAGAGGTTGGAGACTGGGATGCAGAAGGACTGTTACACAGAGCAGACGTTGGAGACTCGGGTGAAGAATTATGATACAGAAAGCAGAGGTGTGAGACTGGGGTGCAGAAAGACCGTTACAGAGGGCAGAGGTTGTAGACTGTCATGCAGAAGGACTGTTTAAGAGAGCAGAGTTTGGAGACTGAGGTGCATAAGTCCTGCAAAAGAGAGCAGAGGTTGGAGACTGGGTTATAGAAGGACTGTTATAGATAGCAAAGTTTTGAGGCTGGGTTGCAGAAGGATCTTACAGAGAGCAGTGGTTGGTGACTGTGGGGCAGGATGAATATTACAGAGAGCAGTGTTTGGAGACTGGTTTCCAGAAGGATCGTGCAGAGAGTAGAGGTTTCAGACTAAGGTGCAGAAGGACTGTAACAGAGAGCAGAGGTTGGAGAATGAGGTGCATCAGGACTGTTACAGAGAGCAGAGTTTGGTGAATTAGGTGCAGAAGGACTGTTACAGAAAGCAGTTGTTGGAGACTGGAGTGGAGAAGAACTGTTTCAGATTGCAGACGTTGAGACTGGTGTGCAGAAGAACTGTTGCAGAGAGTAGAGTTAGGAGACTGAAGTGCAGAAAGACTGTTAAAGAGAGCAGAGTTGGAGACTGGGGTGCAGAAGGACTGATACAGAGAGCAGAGTTTGGAGACAGGGGTGCAGAAGGCTGTTACCGAGAGCAGAGGTTGGAGCCTTGGTACAGAAGGGCTGTTACAGAGAGCACAGTTTGGAGACTGGGTTGCAGAAGAATATTACGTAGAGCAGAGTTTGGAGACTGCGGTGCAGAAAATTTGTTACAGAGAGCAGAGGTTGGCGACTGGGGTGCAGTAGGATTATTGAAGAGAGCAGATGTAGGAGACTGGTGTGCAGAAGGATCGTTGCAGAGAGCAGATATTGGATACCGGGATGCAGAAGGTTCCTTGCAGAGAGAAGAGGTTGGAAACTGCTTTGCAGAAGGACTGTTACACAGAGCAGAGGTTGAAGACTTGAGTGTAGAAGGACTGTTGCAGAGAGCAGAGTTTGGAGACTGGGGTGCAGAGGGACTCTTATAGAGAGCAGATGTTAAAGCCCGAGATGCAGAAGGATAGTTACAGAGAGCAGAGTTTGTAGACTTGGGTGCAGAAGGTCCTATACAGAAAGCAGAGGTTGGATACTTGGGTCCAGAATGAACCTTACAGAGAGCAGAGTTTGGAGACTGCAGTACAGAAAGACTGTTGCAGAGTGCAGAGGTATGTAAATGGGATGCAGACGGACTCTTTCAGAGAGTTGATGTCAAAGACTGGGGTGCAGAAGAACTGTTGCAGAAAGCTGAAGTTGGAGACTGGGGTGCAGTAGGATTGTTGCAGGAAGCAGAGGTTGGAGACTGGGGTGAAAAAGGACTGATACAGAGATCAGAGTTTGGAGATTGGGGTGTAGAAGGATCTTACAGAGAGCAGAGGTTGGAGAGTGGGGTGCAGAGGAACTGATGCTCAGAGCAGAGGTTGGAGACTGGAGTGCAGAAGGACTGTTACAGAGAGCAGAGATTGGAGACTGAGGTGCAGAAGAAATGTTACCGAGATCAATGTTTGGAGACTGGGGTGCATAAGGATTTTTGCAGGGAGCAGAGGTTGGAGACTGACATGCTGAAAGACTCTTGCAGACAACAGAGGTTTGAGAATGGGGTGCAGAAGGACCGTTGCAGAGAGTAGATGTTGGAGACTGAGGTGCAGAAGGATTCTTATAGTGAGCAGAGGTGTCAGACTGGGGTGAAGAAAGACTGTTACGGAGATCAGAGGTAGGAGACTAGGGTGCAGAAGGATCTTTCAGAGAGAAGAGGTTGGAGACTGCGGTGCAGACGAACTGTTGCAAGAGCAGAGGTTTGAGACTGGGGTGCAGAAGAACTGTTACAGTGAGCAGAGTTTGGAGACTGGGTTGCAGAAAGATCTTACATAAAGCAGAGTTTGGAGACTGAGGTGCAGAAGAAATGATATCCAGAGCAGAGTTTGGAGACTGGGGTGAAGAAGGACTGTTGCCGAGAACAGAGGTTGGAGACTGGCGTGCAGAAGGACTGTTGCAGAGAGCAGAGGTTGGGCACTGGGGGGAGAAGGAATTTTACAGAGAGCAGAGTTAGGAAACTGGGGTGTAGAAGGATCTTACAGACTGGAGAGGATGAAGACTGGGGTGCAGAAAAACTGTTACAGAGAGCAGATGTTGGAGACTGAGTTGCAGAGTTTAGAGACTGTGGTGCACAAGGATCCTTGCAGAGAGCAGAGTTTTCAGAGTGATGTACAGAAGGACTTTTGCAGAGAGTTGAGGTTTGAGACTGGGGTACATAAGGATCATTGCAGAGAGCAGAGGCTATAGACTGAAATACAGTAGGACCATTGCAGAGGTCAGTGTTTGGGAACTGAGGTGCAGAAGGATTGTTACAGGGAACAGAAGTTTGATACTGGGGTGCATAAGGACTGTTGCAGAGAGCAGAGATTGGAAACTGGGGTTTAGAAAGATGTGACAGAGAGCAGAGTTTGGAGACTGGGATGCAGAATTACTGTTACAGAGAGCAGAGTTTGGAGACAGGGTTACAGAAGGATCTTACAGAGGGCAGAGGTTGTAGACTGAGGTGGAACAGGACTGTTAGAGAGAGCAGAGTTTGGAGACTTGGGTGTAGAAGGATCTTTGCAGAGAACCGAGTTTTCAGACTGAGGTGCAGAAGGACTGTTGGAGATTACAGATGTTGCAGACTGGGGTGCAGAAGGATCTTTGTAGAGAGCAGAGGTTTGATACTGGGGTGAAAAAGGACTGTTACAGAGAACAGAGGTTAAAGACTGCGGTGCAGAAGGCCTGTTACGAAGATCAGAGTTTGGTGAAGTGATGCAGAACGACTGTTACAGAGGGCAGAGTTTGGAGACTGGGTTGCAGAAGGATCCTACAGAGAGCAGAGGTTGGAGACTGAGGTGCAGAAGGACTGTTACAGAGAGTAGAATTTGGAGACATAGGTGCAAAAGGACCATTGCAGAGAGCAGAGTTGGAGACAAAGGTTAAGAAGCATTGAAACAGAGAGAAGAGGTTGGAGTCTGGGGTGCAGAAGGACTGTTGCACATAGCAGAGTTTGGAGAATGGGGTTAAGAAGTACTGTTGCTGGGAGCAGGTGTTGGAGACTTGGGTGCAGAAAGACTGTTGCAGAGAGCAGAACTTTGAGACTGAGTTGCAGAAGGACGTTTACAGAGAGCAGAGGTTGGAGACTGGTGTTCAGAAGGACTGATACAGAAAGCAGAGGTTGGAGACTAGGGTGCAGAAGGACCCTTGCAGAGAGCAGAGTTCGGATACTGCAATAAAGGAGGACTGTTACAGAGAGCAGAGGTGGAAGAATGGTTTATAGAAGAACTGTTTCACAGTGCAGATGTTGGAGACTGGGGTTCAAAAGAACTGTCCCAGAGAGCAGATGTTGGAGACTGAGGTGCACAAAGAATGTAACAGAGAGCAAAGTTTGGAGACTGTGGTGAAGAATCACTGATACAGAGAGCAGATGTTTAGACTGGGGTGCAGAAGGACTGTTACAAAGAGCAGAGGTTGGAGACTGTGGTACAGAAGGACTGTTGCACAGAGCAGAGGTTAGAGAATGGGGTGCTGAAGGACTGTTACAGAGAGCAGATATTAGAGAATGGGGTGCAGAAGTAAGGTTGCAGAGTTCAGAGATTGGAGACAGAGCTGCAGAAGGACTGTTACAGAGAGCAGAGATTGGAAACCGTTGTTCAGAAGGACTTATACAGAAAGCAGAGGTTTGAGACTGGGGTGAAGGACCGTTACAGAGAACAGAAGTTGGAGACTGTGGTACAGAAAGACTGTTACACAGAGCAGAGATTGGAGACTGGGGAGTAGAAAGACTGATGCAGAGAACAGATGTTGGAGACTGGGTTGCAGCAGGACCATTGAAGAAAGCAGAAGTTGTAGACTGGGTTGGAGAAGGACTGTTGCAGAGAGCAGATGTTGGAGACTGGGGTGCATAAGGATCGTTGCAGAGAGCAGAGGTTGGAGACAGGGGTGCAGAAGGACGGTTGCCGAGAGCAGAAGTTGGATTCTGAGGTGCAGAAAAACAGTTACAGAGAGCAGAGGTGGAGACTGGGCTTCAGAAGGATCGTTACAGAAAGAAGAGGTGGAAGACTGCGGTGCAGAAGGACTTTTACAGAGAGCACAGGTTGGAGACTGGGGTGCAGAAGGAATGTTGCAGAAAGCAGAGGTTGGAGACTGGGTTGCAGAAGGATCTTACGTGGAGCAGAGTTTGGAAACTGAAGTGCAGAAGGACTGTTACAGAGATCAGATGTTAGAGACTTGGGTGCAGAAGGACTGTTGCAGTGAGCAGATGTTGGAGACTGGGATTCAGAAGGATCTTTGCAGATAGCAGAGGTTGGACGCTGGGGTGCAGAAGGACTGTTACACAGAGCAGAGGTTGAAGACTGAGGTGAAGAAGGACTATTACAAAGAGCAGATGTGGGAGACAGGGATGCAGGACTGATACAGAGCAGAAGTTGAAGACTGAGGTGCAGAAGGACTGTTACACAGAGCAGAGGTTGGAGACTCGGGTGCAGAAGGATTATTGCAGAGGTTGATGACTGTGGTGCAGAAGGCCTCTTAAAGAGAGTAGAGGTTGGTACTGGGGAGCATTAAAACTGTTACAGAGCAAAGTTTGAAGACTGGGTTGCAGAAGATTCTTTCAGAGAGCAGAGTTGGGAGACTGAGGTGCAGAAGGACTGTAACAGAGAGCAGAGGTTGGAGAGTGGGGTGAAGAAGGAGTGTTTAAGAGAGCAGAGGTTGGAAACTGGGGTATAGAAGGACTGTTTAAGAGAGCAGATGTTGGAGATTGGGGTGCAAAAATCTGTTGCAGAGAGCAGAGGTTTGAGACTGAGGTGTGGAAGGACTCTTACAGAGTGCAGATGTTTGAGACTGGGGTGCAAAAGGATCGTTGTAGAGAGCAGAATTTGGAGACTGAGGTGCAGAAAGATCATTGCATAGAGCAGAGGTTAGAGACTGGGGTGCAGAAGCATCGTTACGGAGAGCAGAGTTTTGAGACTGGAGTGCAAAAGGACTTTTACAGAGAGCACAGATAGGAGACTCGGGTGCAGAAGGAATGTTGCAGAGAGCAGAAGTTGGAGACGGGGGTTCAGTAGGAGTCTTGCAGAAATCACAGGTTGGAGACTGAGGTGCAGAAAGATTGTTAAAGAGAGCAGAGTTTGGAGACTGGGGTGCAGGAGGACTTATAGAGAAAGCAGATGTTGTACACTGCAGTGCAGAAGGACGAATAAGAGAGCAGAGATTGGAGACTAGGGTACAGAACGACTGTTGAAGAGAACAGAGGTTGGAGACTAGGGTGCAGAAGCACCTTTGCAGAGAGCAGAGGTTGGAGACTTAGGTGCAGAATTATTGTTACAGAGATCAGAGTTTGGAGACTCGGGTGCAGAAGTACCTTTACAGAGAGCAGAGATTGGAGACTGGGGTATAAAAGGACTTTTACAGAGAGCAGAGATTGGAGACTGGGGAGCGAAAAGACTGTTGCAAGAACAGAGGTTTAAGACAGGGTTGCAGAAGGACCATTGCAGAGAGCAGAGGTTGGAGACTGAGGTGCAAAAGGATTGTAACAGAGAGCAGAGTTTGGAGACTGGGGTGCAGAAGGACTGTTCCAGAGAGTAGATGATGGAGACTGGGGTCCAGAAGGACTTTCGCAGAGAGCAGAATTTGGAGACTAAGGTGCAGAAGGACAGTTACACAGAGCAGAGTTTGGAGACTGGGGTGCAGAAGGACTGACAAGAAAGCAGAATTCGGAGATTTGGTGCAGAAGTATCCTTACAGAAAGCAGAGTTTCGAGAATGCAGTACAGAAGGACTCTTACAGAGAGCAGAGTTCGGAGACTGGGTGGAGAATGACTGTTGCAGATAGCAGATGTTGGAGACTGGGGTGCAGAAGGAATGTTGCAGAGAGCAGAGGATGGAGACTGGGGTGCTCAAGGACTGTTGCAGAGAGCAGAGGTTGCAGACTGAGTTGCAGAAGGACTCTTAAAGATGGCAGAGTTTGGAGACTTTTGTCCAAAACGACTGATACAGAAAGCAGAGGTTGGATACTGGGGTGCATATGGACCCTTACGGAGAACAGAGGTTGGAGACTGTGGTACAGAAGGAATGGTACAGAGAGAAGAGTTTGGAGACTGGGGTGCAGAAAAACTGTTGTAGATAACAGAGGTTGGAGACTGGGGTGCAGAAAGATCGTTGGGTCGAGCAGAGTATGCAGACTGGGGTAAAGAGGAACTATTGCAGAGAGCAGAGGATGGAGACTGGGGTGTAGAAGAACTGTTGCAGAGAGCAGACGTTGGAGACAGGGGTGCAGAAGAATCTTTTGTGCGAGCAGAGTATGGAGACTGGGGTGTAGAAGGACTGTTGCATAGAGCAGAGGTTGGAGACTGGGGTGTCGAAGGACTGTTTCAGAGAGCAGATGTTGGAGACTTGGGTGCAGAAGGACTGTTGAATAGAGCAGAGATTGGAGACTTAGGTACAGAGGGACTGTTACAGAGAGTAGAGGTTAGAGACTGGGTTGCAGTTGGATTATTGCAGAGAGAAGAGTTTTCAGACTAGGTACAGAAGAACTTTTGCAGAGAGCAGATGTTGGAGACTGGGGTTCACAAGTACTGTTGCAGCGAGCAAATGTTTGAGACTGGGGTGCCAAAGGATCTTTGCAGAGAGCAGAGCTTAGAGACTGAGGTGCAGAAGGATCGTTGCGGAGAGCAGAGGTTCGAGACTGGGGTGCAGAAGGATCATAAAGAGAGCAGATTTTGGAGACTAAGGTGCAGAAGGACTGATAGAGAAAGCAGATGTTGGAGACTGGGGTGCAGAAGGCCCGTTACAGAAAGCCGAGGTTTGAGAATCCGGTACAGATGGACTGTTACAGAGAGCAGAGTTTGGAGACTGGATTGCAGAAGTACTGTTACAGCGAGCAGCGGTTGCAGACTGGTGTGCAGAAAGATCTTGCAGAGAGCAGAGTTTCGAGACTAGGGTGCAGAAGGACTGTTGTCGAGAGCAGATGTTGGAGACTGGGGTCTAGATGGATCCTTGCAGAGAGTAGAGTTTAGAGACTGGGGTGCACAAGGCCTGTTACAGACAGCAGAGGTTGTAGAGTGGGGTGCAGAAGGACTGTTACAGAGAGCAGAGTTTGCAGACTGGGTTTCAATAGGGTCTTACTGAGAAATGAGGTTGGAGACTGAGGTACAAAAGGACTGTTTCAGAGAGCAGAGGTTGGAGACTGGGGTGTCGAAGGATCGTTGGGGCGAGCAGATTATGGAGACTGGGGTTTAGAAGGACTGTTGCAAAGAGCAGAGGTTGGAGACTGGGGTGTAGAAGGACTGTTGCAGAGAGCAGACGTTGGAGACTGAGGTGCAGAAGGATCATTGGGGCGAGCAGTGTATAGAGACTGAGGTGTAGAAGGACTGTTGCAGAGAGCAGAGATTTGAGTCTGGGGTGTAGAATGACTGTTTCAGAGAGAAGATGTTGGAGACTTGTGTGAAGAAGGACTGTTTCATAGAGCAAAGATTGGAGACTGAGGTACAGAAGGACTGTTACAGAGAGCAGAGTTTGGAGACTGGGGTGTCGAAGGATTGTTGGGGCGAGCAGATTATGGAGACTGGGGTGTAGAAGGACTGTTACAGAGAGCAGAGTTTGGAGACTGGGGTGCACATGGATTATTGCAGAGAGCAGAGTTTTCAGACTGAGGTACAGAAGAACTTTTGCAGAGAGAAGATGTTGGAGACTGGGGTTCACAAGGACTATTGCAAAGAGCAGAGGTTGGAGACTGGTGTGCAGAAGGATCTTTGCAGAGAGCAGAGTTTGGAGAATGAGGTGAAGAATGATCGTTGCAGAGAGCACAGGTTGGAGACTGGGGTGCAGAAGGAATGTTGCAGAGAGCAGTATTTGGAGACTTCGGTGCAGAAGGACTGGTGCAGAAAGCAGAGTTTGGAGACTGAGGTGCAGAAAGACTGTTACATTGAGCAGAGTTTGGAGACTGGGGTACAGAAGGACTGATAGAGAAAGAAGATGTTGGAGACTGGGGTGCAGAAGGACCGTTTCAGAGAGCAATTGCTGGAGAATCCGGTACAGAAGGACAGTTACAGCAAGCAGAGGTTGGAGACTGGTTTGCAGAAAGATCTTACAGAGAGCAGATGTTGGAGACTGGGGATGCAAAAAGACTCTTGTAGAGAGCAGAGGTTGGAGATTGGGGTGCAGAATGATGGTTGCAGAGAGTAGAGGTTGGAGACTCTGGTTCTGAAGGCCTCTTACTGAGAGCAGAGTTTGGAGACAGGGGTTCAGAAGGCCTGTTAGGGAGCAGAGTTAAGAGACTGGGTGCAGAACGACTGTAACAGAGAGCAGAGTTTTAAGACTGGTTTTCAGAAGGGTCTTACAGAGAGCAGAGTTTGGAGACTGAGGTACAGAAGGACTGTTACTAAGAGCAGAGTTAGGAGACTGGGTGCAGAAGGATTATTGCAGAGAGCAGAGATTTCAGACTGAGGTACAGAAGAACTGTTGCAGAGAGCAGATGTTGTAGACTGGGTTACACAAGGACTGTTACAGCGAGCACAGGTATGAGACTGGGGTGTAGAAGGATCGTTGCAGAGAGCAGAGGTTGGAGACTGGGGTGCAGATGGACTGACACAGAGAGCAGAGTTCGGAGACTGGGGTGCAGAAGGCCTGTTACAGAGAGCAGAGTTTGGAGACTGGGTTGCAGAGGCTGGAGACTGAGGTGCAGACACTGTTACAGAGAGTGGACGTTGGAGACTAAGGTGCAGAAGGACCGTTGCAGAGAGCAGAGGTTGGAGACTGAGGTGCAGCAGGATTGTTACAGAGAGCAGAGGTTGAAGACTGGGGTGCAGAAGGACTGTTGCACAGAGCAGAGGTTTTAGACTGGTATGTAGAAGGACTGTTGCAGAGAGTAGGGGTCGGAGTTTGGGGTCCAGAAGGACTGTAGCAGAGAGCAGACTTGGAGACTAGGGTGCAGAAGTACAGTTACACAGAGCAGAGTTTGGTGACTGGGGTGCAGAAGGACTGATACAGAAAGCAAAGGTTAAAGACTGAGGTGCAGAAGGACTGTTGCAGAGAGCAGAGGTTAAAGATTGGGGTGCAGAAGGACTGTTATAGAGAGGAGACGTTGGTGACTGGGTTTCAGAAGGATATTACAGAGAAAAGAGTTTGGAGACTGAGGTGCAGAAGGACTGTTACAGAGAGCGGAGGTTCGAGACTGAGGTGCAGAAGGATCGTTACAGAGAGCAGAGGTTGGAGCCTGGGGTGCAGACGGTCTTTTACAGAGAACAAAGGTTTGATACTGGGGTGAAGAAGAAATGTTGCACAGAGCAGAGTTTGGAGACTGAGGTTCAGAAGAACTGTTGCTGAGAGTAGAGGTTGGAAATTTGCGTGCAGAAGGACTGTTGCAGAGTAGAGATTTTAGACTACGATGTAGAAGGACTGTTGCAGAGAGTAGAGTTTAGAAATTGGGGTCCAGAAGGAGTGTAGCAAAGAGCAGAGGTTGGTGACTAAGGTGCAAAAGTACAGTTACTCAGACCACAGTTTGAAGACTGGGTTGCAGAAAGACTGATACAGAAAGCAGAAGTTGGAGACTCGGGTGCAGACGTACCCTTACCGAGAGCAGAGTTTGGAGAATGCAGTACAGATGGACTGTTACAGAGAGCAGAGGTTGGAGACTGGGGTGAAAAATTACTGTTGCAGAGAGCAGATGTTGGAGACTGGGGTGCAAAAGGACTGTTGCAGAGAGTAGAGGATGGATACTGTGATGCAGAAGGACTGTTGCAGAGAGCAGAGTTTGCAGACTGAGTTTCAGAAGGACTGTTAGAGAGGGAAGAGTTTGGAGACGGTGGTGCAAAACGACTGATACAGAAAGCAGAGGATGGATACTGGGGTGCATAAGGACCCTTTCAGAGAACAGAGGTTGGAGACGGCGGTACAGAAGGACTGTTACAGAGAGTTGAGGTTGGAGACTGGGGTGCAGAAGAACTTATGTAAAGAATAAAGGTTGGAGACTGGGGTGCAGAAGGATCGTTGGGGCGAGCAGAGTATGGAGACTAGGGTGTAGATGGACTGTTGAAGAGAGCAGAGTTTTCAGAATGAGGTAGAGAAAAACTGTTGCAAGAAGCAGATGTTGGAGACTGGGGTTCACAAGGACTGTTGCAGCGTGCAGAGCTTTGAGACCGGGGTGCAGAAGGATCGTTGCAGAGAGCACAGTTTGAAGACTGAGGTGCAGAAGGAATGTGGCGGAGAGCAGAGGTTGGAGACTTGAGTGCAGAAGGACTGTTGCAGAAAGCAGAGTTTGGAGACTGAGGTGCAGAAGGACTGTTGCAGAGATTGGATGTTAGAGTCTGAGGTACAGAAGGATCTTTACAAAAAGCAGAGGTTGGAGACTGGGGTGCAGACGGACTTTTACAGAGAGCACAGGTTTGATACTGGGAAGCAGAAGGAATGTTGCAGAGAGCAGGGGTTGGAGACTGGGATGCAGAAGTAGTGCTGCTGAAAGCAGAGGTTGGAGACTGAGGTGCAGAAGGACTGTTGCAGAGAGTGAATGTTAGAGTCTGAGGTACAGAAGGATCATTACAAAAAGCAGAGGTTGGAGACTGGGGTGCAGACGGACTTTTACAGAGAGCTCAGGTTTGATACTGGGAAGGAGAAGAAATGTTGCAGAGAGCAGAGGTTGGAGACTGGGATGCAGAAATAGTGCTGCTGAAAGCAGAGGTTGGAGACTGAGGTGCAGAAAGACTGTTACAGAGAGCACAGGTTGGAGACTGGGGTGCAGAAGGATTATTGCGGAAAGCAGAGTTTTTATAGTGAGGTACAGAAGAAATGTTGCAGAGAGCAGATGTTGTAGACTGGGTTGCACAAGGACTGTTGCAGCGAGCAGAGGTTGGAGAATGGGGTGCAGAAGGATCGTTGCAGTGAGCAGACGTGAGAGACTGGGGTGCAGATGGACCGTTGCAGAGAGCAGAGGTTGGAGACTGAGGTGCAGAAGGATTGTTACAGAGAGCAAATGTTGTAGACTGGGGTGCAGAAGGACTGTTGCAGAGAGCAGAGGTTTTAGACTGGGATGTAGAAGGACTGTTGCAGAGAGTAGAGGTTGGAGATTGAGGTCCAGAAGGACTGTAGCAGAGAGCAGAGGTTGGAGACTAAAGTTCAGAAGGACAGTTAAGCAAAGCAGAGGTTGGAGACTGGGGTGCAGACCGACTGACACAGAAAGCAGAGGTTGGAGACTCAGGTGCAGAAGTCCATTACAGAGAGCAGAGGTTGTAGAATGCAATACAGAAAGTCTGTTACAGAGAGCAAAGTTTGGAGACTGGGGTGGATAATGACTGTTGCAGAGAGCAGATGTTGGAGACTGGGGTACAAATGGACTGTTGCAGAGAGCAGAGGATGGAGACTGGGGTGCAGAAGGACTGTTGCAGAGAGCAGAGGTTTCAGACTGAGTTGCCGAAGGACGGTTACAGAGTGCAGAGTTTGGTGACTGTGGTTCAAAACGACTGATACAGAAAGCAGAAGAAGGATACTGGGGTGCATAAGGACCCATAGAGAGAAAAGATGTTGGAGACTGTGGTACATAAGTACTGTTTCAGAGAGCAGAGGTTGGAGACTGGGGTGCAGAAGAACTGATGTAGTGAACAGAGTTTGGAGACTGGGGTGCAGAAGGATCGTTGGGGCGATCAGAGTATGGAGACTGGGGTGTAGAAGGACTGTTGCATAGAGCAGAGGTTGGAGACTGGGGTGTAGAAGAACTGTTTAAGAGAGCAGAGGTTAGAGACTTGTGTGCAGAAGGACTGTTGCATAGAGCAGAGATTGGAGATTGAGGTACAGAAGGACTGTTACAGAGAGAAGAGTTTGCAGACTGGGTTTCAGAATGGTCTTACAGAGAGCAGAGGTAGGAGTCAGAGGTACAGAAAGAATGTTACAGAGAGCAGAGTTTGGAGACTTGGGTACAGAGGAATTGTTGCAGAAAGCAGATTTTTAAGACTGAGGTACAGAAGAACTGTTGCCGAGAGCAGACGTTGGAGACTGGATTGCACAAGGACTGTTGCAGCGAGCAGATGTTGGAGACTGGGGTTCAGAAAGATCTTACAAAGAGCAGAGTTTGGAGATTGAGGTGCAGAAGCACTGTTACAGAGAGTAGAGGTTGGAGACTGAGGTGAGAAGGACCCTTGCAAAGAGCAGAGGTTGGAGACTGAGGTGAAGAAGGATAGTTACAGAGAGAAGAGTTTGGAGACTGGGGTGTAGAAAAACTTTTGCTCAGAGCAGAGGGTGGAGAATGGGGTGTAGAAGGACTGTTGCAGAGAGTAGAGTTTGGAGATTGGGGTCCAGAAGGACTGTTACAGAGAGCAGAGTTTGAAAACTGGGGTGGAGAAGGACTGTTGCAGAGAGCAAATACTGGAGACTGGGGTGCAAAAGGAAAGCTGCAGAGAGCAGAGGATGGAGACTGGGGTGCAGAAGTATCCTTGGGGCGAGCAGAGTATGGAGAATGGGGTGTAGAAGGACTGTTACAGAGAGCAGAGGTTGGAGACTAGGGTTTAGAAGGACTTTTTCAGAGAGCAGACATTGGAGACTTGGGTGAAGAAGAACTGTTGCATAGCACAGAGGATGGAGACTGAGATGCAGAAGACGGTTACAGAAAGCAGAGTTTGAAGACTGGTGTGCAGAAGGACTGTAACAGAGAGCAGACTTTGGAGACTGGGGTGCAGAAGGATCGTTGTAGAGAGCAAAATTTGGAGACTGGGTTTCAGTAGGATTGTTAGAAAGAGCAGAGGTTGGAGACTGTGGTACAGAAGGACTTTTACTGAGAACACAGGTTGTAGACTGGGGTGCAGAAGGACTTTTACAGAGAGCACAAGTTAAAGACTGAGGTGCAGAAAAACTGTTACAGAGAGCAAAGTTAGGAGACTGGGGTGCAGAAGGAGTGTTGCAGAGAGCAGAAGTTGGAGACTGAGGTGCAGAAGGACCCTTACAGAGAGCAGAAGTTGGAGACTGGTGTGCAGAGGAGTGTTACAGAGAGCAGAGGTTGGAGACAGGTGTGCAGAAGGACTGTTGTTGAGAGCAGAGGTTGGAGACTGGGGTGGAGAAGGATCATTGAAGAGAGAAGAGTTTGGAGACTGGGTGCAAAAGGCCTGTTACATACAGCAGAGTTCGGAGACTGGGGTGTAGAAGGCCTGTTACAGAGAGCAGTTCTTGGAGACTGGGGTGCAGAAGGACAGTTAAAGAGATCAGAGTTTGGAGACTGGGTTGCAAAAGAATCTTACAGAGAGCAGAGGTTGGAGAATGAAGTACAGAAACACTGTTAGAGAGAGCAGAGGTTTGAGACTGAGGTGCAGAAGGATCGTTGGAGAGAGCAGTGTTTGGAGACTGCAGTGTAGAAGGACTGATACCGAAAGCAGAGGTTTAGGACTGGGTTGCAGAAGGACCCTTACAGAGAACAGAGGTTGCAGACTGAAAGACTCTTACAGAGAGCACACTTTGGAGACTGGGGTGCAGAATGACTGTTGTAGAGAACAGATGTTGAAGACTGGTTTACAGAAGGACCATTGCAGAAAGTATAGGTTGGAGACTGGGTTTCAGAAAGATCTTACAGTGATCAGAGTTTTGACACTGAGCTGCAGAAGGACTGTGGCAGAGAGAAGAGGTTAAAGATTGGGGCGTTTAAGGACTGTAGCACAGAGCAGAGGATGGAGTCTGAGGTGAATAAAGATTGTTATAGAGAGCACAGGTTAGAGACTGGGGTGCAGAAAGACTGATACAGAAAGCAGAGTTTGGAGACTGGGGTGCAGAAGGACCCTTACCGAGAGTAGAGGTTGGCGATTGAAGTACAGAAGGACTGTAAAAGAGAGCAGAGGTTGGAGACTGGGGTGAAGAAGGACTGTTGCAGAGAGCAGAGGATGGAGACCGGGGTGCAGAAGGACTCTTGCAGAGAGCAGAGTTTGAAGAATGGTTGCAGAAGGACTGTTTCAGAGAGCAGAGGTTGCAGAGTGAGGTGCAGAATGACGATTACAGTTAGCAGAGTTTGGAGACTGTGGTGCAGAAGGACTAAAATAGAAAGTAGAGGTGGAATACTGGGTTGCAAAAGGACCCTTACAGAGAACAGAGGTTGGAGACTGCAGTACAGAAGTACTGTTGTAGAGAACAAGGTTGGAGACTTGGGTGCAGTGGTACCAATGCAGAGAGCAGAGGTTGGAGAATGGGGTGCAGAAGGAATGTTACAGAGAGCAGAGGTTGGAGACTGAGGTGCAGAAGGAGTTTTACAGAGAGCAGAGTTTGGAGACTGAGGTGCAGAAGTACTGTTACAGAAAGCAGAGGTTGGAAATTGGGGTGTAGAAAGACCGTTACAGAGAGCAGAGGTTGGAGACTGCGGTACAGAAGGACTGTTACACAGAGTGGATCTCGGAGACTGGGGAGCAGCAGGACTGTTGCAGAGGACAGAAGTTGGATACTGGGGTGGAAAAGGAGTGTTAAATAGAGGACAGTTTGAAAACTGGAGTGCAGAAGGATCTTACAGAGATCAGAGTCTTGAGACTGTGGTGCAGGAGGACTGTTGCAGAGAGCAGAAGTAGGAGACTGGGGTCCAGAAAGATCGTGGCAGAGAGCAGATTTTAGAGACTGAGGTGCAGATGGACTGTTACAGAGAGCAGAGTTTGGAGACTGAGGTGCAGAAGGACAGTTACAGAGAGCAGAGTTTGAAGACTGGTGTGCAGAAGCACTGTTACAATGAGCAGAGTTTGGAGACCTCTTTTTCAGATGGATCTTACAGAGAGCAGAGTTTGGAGACTATGGTGCAAAAGGACAGTTGCAGAGAGCAGATGTTGGAGACTGGGTTGGAGAAGAATCGTTGCAGAGAGTAGAGTTGGAGACTGGAGTGCATAAGGATCTTACAGAGAGCAGAGGTTGGTGAGTAGGGTGCAGAAGGACTGTTGCTGAAGGCAGAGGTGGGAGACTGTGGTGGAGAAAAATCATTACAGAGAGAAGAGGTTGGAGACTAGGGTTCTGAAGGCCTGTTATAGAGAGCAGAGGTTCGAGACTGGGTTGCAAAATTCCTGTTAAAGAGAGCAGAGGTTGGAGACTGGTGTGCAGAAGGACTGTTACAGAGAGCAGAGTTTGGAGACTGGGTTTCAGAAGGGTCTTACAGAGAGCAGAGGTAGGAGACTGAGGTGCAGAATGATCGTTTCAGAGAGCAGAGTTTTTAGACTGAGTTGATGAAGGACTGTTACAGAGAGCAGATTTTGGAGACTGGTGTGCAGAAGGACTGTTGCAGAGAGCAGAGTTTGGAGACTGGGGTGAAGAAGGATCGGTGCAGAGAGCAAAGGTTGGAGACTGGTGTGTAAAAGGACTGTTACAGAGAGCAGAGTTTGGAGACTGGGTTGAAAAAGTATCCTACAAAGAGCAGAGGTTGAAGAATCAGGTGCAGAAAGACTGTTACAGAGAGTAGATGTTGGAGACTGAGGTGCAGAAGTAACGTTGCAGAGTACAGAGTTTGGAGACTGAGGTGCAGAAGGACTGTTGCAGATAGCGGACTTGGAGACTGGGGTGCAGAAGGTCTGTTATAGAGAGCAGAAGTCGGAGACTGGGTTTCAGAAGGACTGATACAGAAAGCAGAGATTAGAGTCTGGGGTGCAGAAAGACCCTTACAGAGAGCAGATTATGGATTCTGCAGTACAGGAGGACTGTTACAAGGAGCAAAGGTTGGAGACTGGGGTGGAGAAGGACTCTAAAAAAGCGCTGATGTTGGTAATTAGGATGCCGAAGGACTGTTGGAGAGAGCAGAGTTTGGAGACTGGGGTACAGAAGAACTGTTGCGGACAGCAGAGGTTGGAGACTGGGGTAAAGAAGGACTGTTACAGAGAGCAGAGGTTGGAGACAGCGGTGCAGAAGGAATTTACAGAGAGCAGAATTTGGATACTTAGTTGCAGAAGGGCTGTTGTAGAGATCAGAGGTTGAAGACTGGGGTGCAGTAGGATCATTGCAGAGAGCAGAGGTTAAAGACCGGGGTGCAGAAGGATCGTTGCAGAGTGCAAAGGTTGAAGACTTGCGTGCAGAAGGCCTGCTAAAGAGAGCAGATTTGGAGACTGGCGTGCAGAGGCCTGTTACAGAGAGGAGAGTTTGGAGACTGGGGTGCAGAAGGACTATTACAGAGAGCAGATTTTGAAGAAAGGGTTGCTGAAGGATTTTACAGAGAGCAGAGGTTGGAGACTAAGGTGCAGGTGGACTATTACAGAGAGCAGTGGTTGGAGACTGGGGTGTAGAATGATAGTGGAGATGAGAGGTTTCAGACGGAGGTGCAGAAGTACAATCAGAGAGAGCAGAGGTTGGAGATTGAGGTATAGAAGGACTGTTACGGAGAGCAGAGTTTGGAGACTGAGGTGCAGACGGACTGTTATAGAAAGCAGAGTTTGGAAATTTTGGTGCAGAAGGACCGTTACAGAGAGCAGAGTTTGGAGACTACGGTATAGAAGGACTGTTACAGAGAACAGAGTTGGGAGACTTGAGTGCAGACGGACTTTTACAGAAAGCACAGGTTGGAGACTGAGGTAAATAAGGATAGACACAGAGAGCAGAGGTTGAAGACTGGGGTTCAGAAGGACTGATACAGAAAGCAGAGTTTGAATACTGGGGTGAAGAAGGACTGTTACAGAGAGAAGAGGTTGGAGACAGCGGTGCAGAAGGATATTACAGAGAGCAGAATTTGGATACTGAGGTGCAGAAGGACTGTTGTAGAGATCAGAGGTTGGAGACTGGGGTGAATTAGGATCATTGCAGAGAGCAGAGGTTAAAAACTGGGGTGCAGAAGGATCGTTGCAGAGAGCAGAGGTTGGAGACTTGCGTGCAGAAGGCCTGCTAAAGAGAGCAGATTTGGAGACTGGCGTGCAGAAGGCCTGTTTCAGAGAGGAGAGGCTGGAGACTGGGGTGCAGAAGGACTGGTACAGAGAGCAGATTTTGAAGAAAGGGTTGCTGAAAAAAATTACAGAGAGCAGAGGTTGGAGACTAAGGTTCAGGTGGACTGTTACAGAGAGCAGTGGTTGGAGACTGGGGTGCAGAAGGATCGTGGAGAGTAGAAGCTTCAGACTGAGGTGCAGAAGTACTGTTACAGAGAGCAGAGTTTGGAGATATAGGTGTAGAAGAACTGTTACGGAGAGCAGAGTTTGGAGACTGAGGTGCAGAAAGACTGTTACAGAAAGCAGAAGTTGGAAATTGGGATGCAGAAGGACCCTTACAGAGAGCAGAGTTTGGAGACTATGGTATAGAAGGACTGTTACAGAGAGCAGAGTTGGGAGACTTGGGTGAAGAAGGACTGTTACAGAAAGTACAGGTTGGAGACTGAGGTGAAGAAGGATAGACAGAGAGAGCAGAGGTTGGAGACGGGCGTTCAGAAGGACTTATACAGAAAGCAGAGGTTGGAGACTGGGGTGCAGAAGGACTGTTACAGAGAAGAGATAATGGAGACTGTGGAGCAGAAGGACATTTGCAGAGGACAGAGTTTGGAGACTAGGATGCCGCAAGACCCTTGCAGAAAGCAGAGTTTGGCGACTAGGGTGGAGAAGGAATGTTAGAAAGAGCAGAGTTTAGAAACTGGAGTTCAGAGAGATCTTACAGAGAGCAGAGGTTAAAGACTGTGCTGCACAAGGACTGTTGTAGAGAGCAGACGTTGGAGACTGGGGTCCAAAAAGATCGTTGCAGAGAGCATAGTTTGCAGACTGGGGTACAGAAGGCTTTTGCAGAGAGCAGAGGTTGAAGAATGAGCTGCAGAAGGACTGTTACAAAGAGCAGATGTTGGAGACTGGGGTTCAGATGGATATTACAAAGAGCAGATGATGGAGACTGAGGTGCAGAAGGATTGTAACAGACAGCAGAGGTAGGAGACTGGGGTACAGGAGGTTCGTTTCAGACAGCAGAGTTTTCAGACTGTGTTGCAGAAGGACTGTTGCAGAGACCAAATGTTGGAGACTGGGGTGTAGAAAAACTGTTGGAGAGAGCAGATGTTGGAGCCTGGGGTGCAGAAGTACCGTTCCAGAGAACAGAGTGTGAAGAGGAGGTGCAGAAGGATTGTTACAGAGAGCAGAGTTTAGAGACTGGGGTGCAGAAGAACTGTTGCAGAGAGCAGAGTTTGGAGACTGAAGTGCAGAAGGACTATTGCAGAGAGCAGAGGTTGGAGACTGGGGTGCAGAAAGACTGTTGCCGAGAGCAGAGGTTGGAGACTAAGGTGCAGAAGGACACTTAGAGCAGAAGTTAGAGACTTGGCTGCAGAAGGACTGATACAGAAAGCAGAGACTGTAGTATGGGGTGCAGAAAGAATGTTACAGAGAGTAGAGATTGGAGAATGAAGTATAGAAGGACTTTTGCAGAGATCAGAATTTAGAGACTGCGGTGCAGAAGGACTGTTGCAGAGAGCAGAGGTTGGAGACTGAGGTTCAGAAGTCCTGTTACATAGAACAGAGATTGTAGACTGCGGTGCAGAAAGATCGTTGCAAATAGCAGAGCTTGGAGACATGCGTGCAGAAGGATCTTACATACAGCAGAAGTTAGAGACTGAGGTGCAGAAGGACTATTGCAGAGATCAGAGGTTGGAGACTGGGGGCAGTAGGATCATTGCAGAGAGCAGAGGTTGGAGATTGGGATGTAGAAGGATCATTGCAGAGAGCCGAGTTTGGAGACTAGGGTGCAGAAGGCCTGCTATAGAGAGCATAGTTTGGAGACTGGCGTGCAGCAGGCCTGCTATAGAGAGCAGAGTTTCGAGACTGGAGTGCAGAAGGCCTGTTACAGAGAGGAGAGGTTGGAGACTTGGGTGAAGAAAAACTGTTACAGAGAGCAGAGTTTGGAGACTGGTTTGCTGAAGGAACTTACAGAGAGCAGATGTTGGAGAATGAGGTGCAGGTGGACTGTTACAGAGAGCAGTGGTTGGAGATTGGGGTGTAGAAGGATCAATGCAGAGAGCAGAGTTAGGAGACTAGGGTGCAGAAGGCCTGCTATAGAGAGCATAGTTTGGAGACTGGCGTGCAGCAGGCCTGCTATAGAGAGCAGAGTTTTGAGACTGGAGTGCAGAAGGCCTGTTACAGAGAGGAGAGGTTGGAGACTTGGGTGAAGAAAAACTGTTACAGAGAGCAGAGTTTGGAGACTGGTTTGCTGAAGGAACTTACAGAGAGCAGATGTTGGAGAATGAGGTGCAGGTGGACTGTTACAGAGAGCAGTGGTTGGAGACTGGGGTGCAGAAGAATCATTGAGAGCAGAGGTTTCACACTGAGGTGTAGAAGGACTGTTACAGAGAGCAGAGCTTAGAGACTGACATGCAGAATGACTGTTACAGAAAGCAGAGGTTGGAAATTGGGGTTTCAGAAGGACCGTTACAGAGAGCAGAGGTTGGAGACTGCGGTATAGAAGGACTGTTACAGAGAGCAGAGGTTGGAGACTGGGGTGCAGAAGGACTGTTACAGAAAGCAAAGGTTGAATTCTGAGGTGCAGAAGGATTGATACAAAGAGCAGAGGTTGGAGACTGGGGTCCAGAAGGACTGATTCAAAAAGCAGAGCTTGGAGACTGGGTTGCAGAAGGAACATTACAGAGAGCAGAGGTTGGAAGCTGCGGTACATAAGGTCTGTGACAGAGAGCAGATCTCGTAGACTTGGGAGCAGAAGGACTGTTGCAGAAGATAGCGATTTGAGACTCGGGTGTAGGAGAAATTTTACAGAGAGCAGAGTTTGAAAACTGGAGTGCAGAAAGATCTTACAGAGAGCAGAGGTTGGAGACTGTATTGCAGAAGGACTGTTGCAGAGAACAGATGCTGGAGACTGGGGTCCAGAAGGTTCGTTGCAGAGAGCAGAGTTTGGAGACTGGGGTGCAGAAGGACTGTTGCAGAGAGCAGATGTTGAAGACTGGGGTGCAGAAGGAATGTTGCCGAGAGCAGATTTTAGAGACTGGGGTGCAGAAGGACTGTTACAGAGAGCAGAGGTTGGAGACTGACGTGTAGAAAGACTGTTACAGAGAGCAGAGTTTGAAGATTTGGGTGTAGAAAGACTGTTACAGAGAGAATAGGTTGGAGACTGGGGTTCAGATGGATCTTACAGATAGCAGAGTTTGGAGACTGGGGTTCAAAACGACTGTTGCAGACAGCTGATGTTGGAGACTGGGGTGGAGAAGAATCATTGCAGAGAGAAGAGTTTGGAGACTGGGGTGCAGAAAGCCTGTTACAAAGAACAGAGTTTGGAGACTGGGTGGCAGAAGTCCTGTTACAGAGAGCAGAAGTAGGAGACTGTTGTGCAGAAGGACAGGTAAAAAGTGCAGAGTTTAAAGACTGGGTTGCAGAAGGATCTTACAGAGAGAAGAATTGGGAGACTGAGGTGCAGAGGGACTGTTACAGAGAGCCGAGGTAGGAGACTGGGGTGCAGAAGGGTCGTTGCAGAGAGCAGAGTTTTAAGACTGAGGTGCAGAAGGATTGTTGCAGAGAGCAGATATTGGTAACTAGTGTGCAGAAGGACTGTTGTAGAGAGCAGAGGTTTTAGACTAGGGTGGAGAAGTCCTGTTTCAGAGAGCAGAGGTTGGAGACTCAGGTGCAGAAGGACTCTTACATAGAGCACAGGTTGGAGACTAAGGTGCAGAAGGATAGATACAGAGAACAGAGGTTGGAGACTGGGGTTCAGACAGACTGATACAGAAAGCAGAGATGGAGACTGGGTGTAGAAGAATCGTTACAAAGAGCAGAGGTTGGATACTGCGGTACAGAAGGACTGTTACAGAGAGCAGATGTCGGATTCTGGGGAGCAGAAAAACTGTTGCAGAGGACAGAGATTGGAGACTGGGGTGGAGAAGGAATGTTACAGAGAGCAGAGTTTGGAAACTGGAGTGCAGAAAGATCTTACAGAGAGCAGAGGTTGGAGACTGTGGTGCAGAAGGTCTGTTGCAAAAAGCGGACATTAGAGACTGGGTTACAGAAGGATCGTTCAAGAGAGCAGATTTTAGAACCTGGGGTGCAGAAGGACTGTTACACAGAGCAGAGGTTGGAGACTGAGGTGCAGAAGGACTGTTAGAGAGAGCAGAGTTTGGAGACTGGGGTGCAAAAGGACTGTTACAGAGAGTAGAGTTTGGAGACTGGGGTTCAGATGGATCTTACAGAGAGCAGCGTTTGGAGACTGGGGTTCAAAAGGAGTGCTTCAGAGATCCGATATTGGAGACTGGGGTGGAGAAGATCGTTGCAGAGAGAAGAGGTTAAAGACTGGGCTTCAGAATGTCTGTTACAGAGAGCAGAGATTGGAGACTGTTGTTCATAAGGACTGTTACAGAGTGCAGAGTTTAAAGACTGGGTTGCAGAAGAATCACACAGAGAGCAGAGTTGGGAGACTGAGGTGCTGAAAAACTGTTACCGAGAGCAGAGGTTGGAGACTGGGGTGCAGAAGGGTCATTGTAGAAAGCAGGGTTTTTAGACTGAGGTGCAGAAGAACTGTTTTAGAAAGCAGATGTTGGAGACTGGTGCACAGAATGACTGTTGCAGAGAGTAGATTTTGGTAACTCGGGTGCAGAAGGACTGTTGTAGAGAGCAGAGGTTGGAGACTGGGGTGCATAAGGACTGTTTTAGAGAGCAGAGTTTTGAGACTCGGATTCAGAAGTTCTGTTACAGAGAGCAGAGGTTGCATACAGGGGTGCAGAAGGATCTTACAGAGAGCAGAATTTGGAGACAGAGGTGCAGACAGACAGTTGCAGAGATTAGAGGTTTGAGACTGAGGTGCAGTAGGATCATTGCAGAGAGCAGATGTTGGAGAATGGGGTGCAGAAGAATCGTTGCAAAGAGCAGATATTGTAGACTGGTGTGCAGAAGGCCTGCTACAGAGAGAAGAGTTTGGAGACTGGCGTGCAGAGGGCCTGTAACAGAGAGGAAAGGTTGGAAACTGGGGTGCAGAAGGACAGTTATAGAGAGCAGAGTTTGGAGACTGGGTTGCTGAAGGATCTTACAGACAGCAGAGGTTGGAGACTGAGGTGCAGAAGTAGTGTTACAGAGAGAAGTGTTTGGAGACTGGGGTGCAGAAAAATCGTGAAGAGAGCAGAGGTGTCAGACTGAGGTTCAATAGGACTGTTACAGAGAGCAGAGGTTGGAGACTGAGGTGTAGAAGCACTGTTACAGAGATCAGAGTTTGGAGACTGAGGTGCAGAAGGACTGTTACAGAAAGCAGAGGTTGGAAATTGGGGTGCAGAAGGAACATTGCAGAGACCAGACTTTGGAGACTGCGGTATAGAAAAACTATTACAGAGAGCAGAGTTTGGAGACTGGGCTGCAGAAGGAATATTAAGGCGAGCACAGGTTGGAGAGTGAAGTGCAGAAGGATAGATACAGAGAGCAGAGGTTTTGAGACTTAGGTTCAAAAGGACTGATACAGAAATCAGAGTTTGGAGACTGGGGTACTGAAAGACAGTTACGGAGAGCAGAGTTTGGAGACTGGGGACCACAAGGACTGTTGCAGAGGACAGAGGTTGGAGACTGGGGTGCCACAGGACACTTGCAGAAGGCAGAGGTTAAAGACTGGGGTGGAGAAGGAATGTTAGAGAGAGCAGAGTTTGGAAACTGTAGTGCAGAAGGATCTTACAGAGGGCAGAATTTGGAGACTGTGGTGCAGAAGGATTGTTAAAGAGAGCAGAGGTTGGAGACTGGGGTCCAGAAGGATCCTTGCAGAGAGGAGAGTTTGGAGACTGGGGTGCAGAAGGACTGTTGCAGAGAGCAGAGTTTGGATATGAGGTGCAGAAGGACTGTTGCAGAGTGCAGAGTTTTGAGTCTGATGTGTAGAAAGACTCTTAAAGAGAGCAGAGTTTGGAGACTGGGGTGCAGAAGGACTGTTACAGAGTGCAGAGGTTGGAGACTGTGGTTTAGAAGGACTATTGCAGAGAACAGAGATTAGAGAATGGGGTGTAGAAGGACTTTTGCAGAGAGCAGAGGTTGAAGACTGAGGTGCAGAAGGACTGTTACAGAGAGCAGAGGTTGGAGACTGAGGTGCAGAAGGACTGTTAGAGAGAGCAGAGTTTGGAGACTGGGGTGCAGAAGGATCGTTGCAGACAGAAGAGGTTTGAGACTGGGGTGCAGAAGGACTGTTACAGAGAGTAGAGTTTGGAGACTGAGGTGCAGAAGAATCGTTGCTGAGAGCAGAGTTTGGAGACTGAGGTGCAAAAGGACTGTTACCGAGAGCCGAGGTTGGAGACTAGGGTGCAGAAGAACTGTTACAGAGAGCAGAGTTTTTAGTCAAGGTTGCTCAAGGATCTTACAGAGAGCAGAGTTTGTAGACCAAGTTGCAGCAGGACTGTTACAGAGAGCAGAGGTTGGAGACTAGGGTGCAGAAGAATCGTTGCAGAGAAGAAAGTTTTCAGAGTTAGGTGCAGAAGGACTATTGTAGAGAGCACATGTTGGAGACTGGGGTGCCGAAGGACTGTTGCAGAGAGCAGAAGTTGGAGACTGGGGTGCAGAAGGATCGTTGTAGATAGCAGAGGTTGGATACTGGGGTGCAGAAGGATTGTTATACAGAAAAGAGGTCGGAGACTGGGGTTTAGAAGGCCTGTTACGGAGAGCAGAGTTTGGAGAAGGGGTGCAGAAGTACTTTTACAAAGAGTAGAGTTTGGAGAATCAGGTCCAGAAGGATCATTATAGAGAGCGGAGGTTGGAGACTTGGTTGCAGAGGGACTGCTGCAGAGAGAAGAGGCTTGACATGGGGTGTAGAAGAACTGTTGCGGAGAGCACAGGTTTGAGATTTGTGTGCAGAAGCACTGTTGCAAAGAGTAGAGGTTGGAGACTTCCTTTTAGTAGGACTGTTACAGAGGCAGAGTTTTTAGACTTTGGCGCAGAAGGACTGTTACAGAGAGCAGAGTTTGGAGATTGGGGTGCAGATGGACTGATACAGAAAGCAGAGTTTGGAGACTCCAGTGCAGAAGGACTCTTCAGATAGCAGAGTTTGGAGAATTGAGTGCAAAAGGCCTGTTACACAGAGCAGAGGTTGGAGACTGGGGTGCAGAAGGACTGTTACAAACAGCAGAGTTTCGAGACAGGGTTGCAGAAAGATCTTACAGAGAGAAGATTTTGGAGACTGTGGTACAGCAGGACTGTTATAGAGAGAAGAGGTTGGAGACTGGGTTGCAGAAAGATCGTTGCAGAGAACAGAGTTTTCAGACTGAGGTGCAGAAGGACTGTTGCAGAGAGCAGAGGTTGGAGACTGGCATGCAGAAGGATCGTTGTAGTGAGCAGAGGTTTGAGACCGGCGTGCAGAAGGACTGTTACAGAGAACAGAGGTTGGAGAAGGTGTGCAGAAGGACTGTTCCAGAGGGCAGAGTTTTCAGACTGGGTTGCAGAAGAATCTTACAGAGAAAATATGTTGGAGACTGAGGTGCAGAAGGACTGTTACAGAGAGTAGACTTTAGAGACTGAGGTTCAGAAGGACCATTGTAGAGAGCAGTGTTTGGAGACTGAGGTGCAGAAAGATTGTTACAGAGAGCAGAGGTTGGAGACTGGGGTGCAGAAGGACTGTTGCAGATAGCAGAGTTTGGAGACTGGGGTTCAGAAGGACTGTTGCAGATAGCAGAGTTTGGAGACTGAGGTGTAGAAGGACTGTTGCAGAAAGCAGAGGTTTGAGACTTGGGTGCAGAAGGACTGTTGCAGAGAGCAGAGTTTGGAGACTGACCTGCAGAAGAACTGTTAAAAAGAGATGAGGTTGGAGACTGGGGTGCAGAAGCACTTATACAGAAAGCAGAGGTTGAACACTGGGGAGCAGAAGGAGCGTTACAGAGAAAAGATTTTGGAGACTGCACTACAGAAGGACTGTTACAGAGAGCAGAGTTTGTTGACTGGTGTGGAGAAGGACTGTTACAGAGTGCAGACCTTGGAGTCTGGGGTGCAGTAGAACTGTTGCAGAGAGCAAAAGTTATAGACTGGAGAGCAGAAGAACTGTTGAAGAGAGCAGAGGTTGGAGACAGAGGTGCAGAAGGAATGTTACAGAGAGAAGAGGTTGGAAACTGTGGTGCAGAAGAAATGATACAGAAAGGAGAGGTTGAAGACTGGGGTGCAGAAGGATCATTGCAGACAGCAGAGGTTGAGCACTGTGGTACATAAGGACTGTTACAGAGAGCAGAAGTTGGAGACTAAGGAGCAGAAGGACTTTTACAGAGAGCAGAGGTTGGAGACTGGGGAGCAGAAGGACTGTTACAGAGAGCAGAGGTTGGAGACTGGGGAGCAGAATAAATGTTACAGAGAGCAGATTTGGAAACTGGTGTGTGAAAGGATCTTATAGAGCGTTGAGGTTGGAGGCTGGGGTGAAAAAGCACTGTTACAGAGAGCAGATTTTGGAGACTGAGGTGCAGAAGAACTGTTACAGAAAGCAGATTTGGGAGACTGGGGTGAACAAAAATTGTTGTAGAGATCAGAGTTTTCACACTGAGCTTCAGGTAGACTGTTGCAGACTGCAGATGTTGAAGACTGAGGTGCAGAAGGACTTTTGCAGAGAGCACATGTTGGAGACTGGGGTGCAAATGGATCACTGCAGAGAGCAGAGTTTGGAGACTGGGGTGCAGAAGGATTATTACAGAGAGCAGTGGTTGTAGACTGGGGTGCAGAAAAACCCTTACAGGTACCAGAGGTTTGAGTCTGCGGGAGAGAAGGACTGTTACAGAGAGCAGAAGTTGGAGACTGTGGAGCAAAAGGACTTTTACAGAGAGCAGAGGTTGGAGACTGGGGAGCAGAAGGAATATTACAGAGAGCAGAATTTGGAAACTGGGGTGCAGAAGAATCTTACAGAGAGAAGAGGTTGGAGACTGATTTGCAGAAAGACTATTACAGAAAGCAGAGTTTGGATTCTGGGGTGCACAAGAATTGTTGCAGAGAGCAGAGTTGTCAGACTTAGGTGCAGGATTGTTGCAGGGAGCAGATGTTGGAGACTGGGTTGCAGATGGACTTTTGCAGAGAGCAGAGTTTGGACACTGGTGTGCAAAAGGATTGTAGTAGAGAGTAGTGTCTGGAGAGTGGGGTGCAGAAAGATTCTTACAGAGAGCAGAGGGTGGAGACTGTGGTGCAAAAGGACCATTGCAGAGATCAGATTTTGGTAACTGAGGTGAAGAAGGATTGTTACAGAGAACAGAAGATGGAGCCTGGGGTGCAGAAGGACTGTTGCAGAGAGCAGAGTTTAGAGACTGGGGTGCAGAACGAATGTTACAGAGAGCAGAGTTTGTAGTCAGGGTTGCAGAAGGATCTTACAGAGAGCAGATTTTGAGAGGTTGGAGACAGAGTTGCAGAAGGACTGTTGCAGAGTGCAGATGTTGGAGACTGGTGTGGAGAAGGATCTTTGCAGACAGCAGAAGATTCAGACTGGGGTGCAGAAGGAGTGTTACAGAGAGTAGACTTTCGAGACTGAGGTCCAGAAGGATCGATGCAGAGAGCTGAGTTTGGAGACTGAGGTGCAAAAGCACTGTTGCAGAGAGCAGAAGTTAGAGACTGAGGTGCAAAAGAACTGTTACTGAGCGTAGAGGTGGGAGATTTGTGTGCAAAAGGCCTGTTACAGAGAGCAGAGGTTGGAGACTGGGGTGCAGAAGAACTCCTATAGAGAGCAGAGTTTTTAGACAAGGTTGCAAAAGGATCTTACGAAGAGCAGAGGTTGTAGACTGAGGTGCAGCAGGACTGTTACAGAGAGCAAAGGTTGGACACTGGCGTGCAGAAGGATCTTTGTAGAGAGCAAAATTTTGAGTCTGGGTGCAGAAGGATTGTTATAAAGAACAGAAGTTGAAGAACTGGGTTCAGAAGTCCTGTTACAGAGAGCAGAGTTTGAAGACTGGGGTGCAGAAGGCCTGTTACAGAGAGCAGAGTTTGGAGACTGGGGTGCAGAAGACTCTTACAGAGAGCAGCGTTTGAAGAATGGGTTGCAGAAGGATCTTAAAGAGAGCAGAGGCTTGAGACTGAGGTGCAGATAAACTTTTACAGAGAGTAAAGGTTGGAGACTGGGGTGCAGTAGGAGTGTTACATAGAGCAGAGTTTGGAGATTAGGGTGCACAAGAACTGTTACTGAGAGCAGAGGTTGGAGACAGGGGTTAAGAAGGACTGTTTCAGAGAGCAGAGTTTCGAGACTGAGGTGCAGAAGGACTGCTACAGAGAAAAGATTTTGGAAACTGGGATGTAGAAGGACCATTGCAGAGAGCAGAGGTTGGATCCTGGGGAGAAAAAGAATCCTTGCAGAGAGCAGATGTTGGAGACTGGGGTGCATAAGGAATATTAAAGAGAGCAGAGGTTGGAGACTGAGGTTCAGAAAGATGATTTCTGATTGCAAAAGTTTGAGACTGGGGTGCAGAAGGACTTTTACAAAGAGCAGAAGTTGGAGACTGGGGTGCAAAAGGATTTTTACAGAGAGCAGAGGATGGAGACTGGGGTGCAGAAGGATCGTTGCAGAGAGCAGAGGTTAAAAAATGAGGTGCAGACGGATCGCTACAGAGAGCAGAGGTTGGAGACTGGGGTGCAGCAGTACTGTTGCAGAGAGCAGACGTTGGAGACTTGGGTGCAGAAGGATCATTGCAGAGAGCAGATGTTGGAGACTGGTGTGTAGAAGGACTTTTGAACAGAGCAGATGTTTTAGACTGGGGTGCAGAAGGACTGTTGCGGAGAGCAGAGTTTGGCGACTGAGGTTCAGAAGGACTGATGCAGAGAGCAAAGGTTTCAGACTGGGGTGCAGAATAACTGATATGGAAAGTAGAGTTTGGAGACTGGGGTGCAGAAGGATTGTTACAGAGAGCAGACTTTGTAGCCTGGGGTGCAGAAGGACTGCTGCAGAGAACAGAGGTTGGATACTGCGGTGCAGAAGGGCCGTTGCAGAGAGATGAAGTTGGAGACTGAGGTGCAGAATGACTGTTACTGAGAGCAAAGTTTGGAGAACGGGGTGGAGAAGGATCTCACAGAGAGCAGAGGTTGGAGACTTGGGTGCAGAAAGACTGTTGCAGAGAGCAGAGGTTGGAGACTGAGTTGCAGAAGAATCATTGCAGAGAGAAGAGGTTGGAGACTGTGGTGCAGAAGCCTGTTACAGAGAGCAGACTTTGGAAACTGAGTTGCAGAAGAACTTTTACAGAGAGCAGATGATTGAGAGTGGGGTGTAGAAGGATTGTTACAGATAGCACAGTTTAAAGACTGGGGTTTAGAAAGATTGTTGCAGAGAGCAGGGGTTTCAGACTGTGGCTTAGTAGGACTGTTACAGGGAGCAGAGGTTGGAGTTTGAGGTGTAGAAAACAGAGGTTGGCAATTGGGGTGAAGAAGTACCGTTATAGAGAGAAGAGGTTGGAGACTGCGCTACAGAAGGACTGTTACAGTGAGCAGAGTTTGGAGACTGCGGTGCGAAGGAGAGTTACAGAGAGCAGACATTGGCGACAGAGGTGCAATAGGATTGGTACAGAGAGCAGATGTTGGAGACTGGGGTGCAGAAGGACTGTCACAGAGAGCACAGGTTGGAGACTGGGGTGCAGAAGAAATGTTGCACAGAGCAGAGTTTGGAGACTTGTGTGCAGATGGACTGATACCGAGAGCAGAGGATGGAGACTGGGGTGCAGTAGGACCGTTACAGATTGCAGAGGTTGGATACTGAGGTGCAGAAGAACTTTTACAGAAAAAAGAGTTTGGAGACAGGCGTGTCAAAGGATTCTTACAGAGATAAAGTATGGAGACTGGCGTGCAGAAGGAGTGTTACAGAGAGCAGAGTTTGGAGATTGGGATTCAGAAGGCCTGTTACAGAGAGCAGAGGTTGGAGACTGTGGTGCAGAAGGCCTGTTACAGAGAGCAGAGTTTGGACATGAGGTGCAGAAGGATCCTTACAGAGAGGAGAGGTTGGACACTGATGTGCAGAAGGACTGTTGAAGAGAGCACAGTTTGGAGACTGGGGTGCAGAAGGACTGTTGCAGAGAGCAGAGGTTGGAAACTGGAATGCCGAAGGATCGTTGCAGAGAGCAAAAGTTGGAGACTGAAGTGCAGAAGGATATCTACAGAGAGCAGTGTTTGCAGTAGGATAGTTTCAGAAAGCACAGGTTGGAGACTGGGGTGCAGAAGAAATGTTGAAGAGAGCAGAGGTTGGAGACTGGGGTGCAGAAGGACTGTAGCAGAGAGCAGACGTTGGAAACTGAAGTGTTGAAGGATCGTTGCAGAGAGGAGATGTTGGATACTGGGGTATAATAAGACGTTTGCAGAGAGCAGAGGTATGAGACTGGGGTGCAGAAGGACTGTTGCAGAGAGCAGAAGTTGGAGTCTGAGGTGCAGAAGGACTGTTACAGACAGCAGACGTTTTAGACTGTGGTGCAGAATAACTAATAAGGAAAGTAAGTTTTGGAGACTGGGGTGCAGAAGGACTGTTACAGAGAGCAGAGTTTGTAGCCTGAGGTGTAGAAGAACAGCTGCTGATAACAGAGGTTGGATACTGGGGTGCACAAGGGCCGTTGAAGAGAGATGAGGTTGTAGACTGAGGTGCAGAATGACTGTTACAGAGAGCAAAGTTTGGAGAATGGGGTGCAGAAGGATCTTACAGAGAGCAGACGTTGGAGACTGGGATGCAGAAGGATCGTTTCAGAGAGCAGACGTTGGAGACTGGGGTGTAGAAGGACTTTTGCAGAGAACAGAGTTTGGAGCCTGGGGTGCAGAAGGCCTGTTACAGAGAGCAGAGTTTGGAGACTGGTAGCAGGAGACCTGTTACAGAGAGCAGATGTTGGCGACTGGGGTGCAGAAGGATTGTTACAGATAGCATAGTTTGGTGACTTGGGATTAGAAGGGTTGTTTCAGAGAGCAGAAGTTTCAGACTGAGGATTAGAAGGACTGTTACAGAGAGCAAAGTTTGGAAATTGGGGTGCAGAAGGACCCTTATAGAGAGAAGAGTTTGGAGACTGTCATACAGAAGGACTGTTACAGAGAGCAGGTTTGGAGACTGGGAGGCAGAAGAATCGTTCCAGAGAACAGAGGTTGGAGACTGAGGTGCAGAAGGATCGCTACAGAGAGCAGAGTTTGGAGACCGGGGTGCAGTAGGATAGTTTCAGGGAGCACAGGTTGGAGAATGGGGTGCAGAAGAAATGTTGCAGAGAGCAGAGGTTGGAGACTGGGGTGCAGAAGGACTGTAGCAGAGAGCAGAGTTTGGAGACTGGGGTGTAGAAGGACTGTTGCAGAGAGCAGACGTTGGAGACTGGGATGCAGAAAGATCGTTGCTGAGAGCAGATGTTGGATACTGTGGTATAATAAGACGTTTGCAGAGAGCAGAGGTTGGAGACTGGGGTGCAGATGGGCTGTTGCAGAAAACAGAGTTTGGAGACTCAGGTTCAGAAGAACTGTTACAGAGAGCAGAGGTTTTAGAGTGGGGTGCAGAATAACGAATATGGAAAGTAGAGTTTGGAGACTGGAGTGCAGAAGGACTGTTACAAACAGCAGAGTGTGTAGCCTGGGGTGCAGAAGGACAGCTGCAGAGAACAGAGGTTGGATACTGAGGTGCACAAGGGCCGTTGCAGAGAGATGAGTTTGGAGACTGAGGTGTAGAATGACTGTTATAGAGAGCAAAGTTTGGAGAACGGGGTGCAGAAGGATCTTACAGAGAGCAGACGTTAGAGACTGGGATGCAGAAGGATCATTGCAGAGAGCAGAGGTTGGAGACTGGGGTGTAGAAGGACTTTTGCAGAGAGCAGAGGTTAAAGAATGGGGTGGAGAAGGCCTGTTACAGAGACCAGAGTTTGGAGACAGGGTTGAAGAAAACCTGTTACAGAGAGCAGATATTGGAGACTGGGGTGCAGAAGGATTGTTACAGATAGCACAGTTTGGAGACTGTTGTTTAGAAGGATTGTTGCAGAGATCAGAAGTTTAAGACTGAGGCTTAGAAGGACTGTTACAGAGAGCAGAGTTTGGAAATTGGGGTGCAGAAAGAGCATTATGGAGAGAAGCGGTTGGAGACTGGGGTGCAGAGGGACCATTTCAGAGAGCAGGTATTAAAGACTGAGGTGCATTAGGACTGTTACAGAGAGCAGACATTGGAGACAGAGGTGCAGAAGGATTGTTACAGAGAGCAGAGATTGGAGACTGGGGTGCAGAAGGACAATTACAGAGAGGAAAGGATGGAGACTGAGGTGCAGAAGGACTTTTACAGAGAGCAGAGGTTGGAGACTAAGGTGTAGAAAGATAGTTGCAGAGAGAAGAGTTTGGAGACTGGGGTGCAGAAGGACTGTTACAGAAAACAGAGGTTGGAAATTGGGGAGCAGATGGACCGTTACAAAGAGAAGAGGTTGGAGACTGCGATACAAAAAAACTTTTACAAAGAGCAGAGTTTGGAGACTGAATAGAAGAAGGATCGTTGCAGAGAGCAGATGTTGGAGACTGGGGTGCAGAAGGACTGTTACAGAGAGCACAGTTTGGAGACTGGGGTGCAGATGAAATGTTGCAGATAGCAGAGTTTGAAGACTTGGGTGCCTAAGGACTTTGGCAGAGAGCAAAGTTTGGAGACTGTGGTGCAGAAGGACTGATACAAAGATCAGAGGTTGGAAACTGGGGTGCAGAAGAATCTTTTCAGAGAGCAGAGGTTGGAAACTAAGGTGCAGAAGGATCGTTACACAGAGCAGATTTTGGTTACAGGGGTGTAAAAGGCCTGCTGCAGAGAGCAGAGTTTGGAGACTGAGGTGCAAAAGGACTGATACAGAGAGCAGATGTTAGAGACTAGGTTGCAGAAGTACTGTAGCAGAGAGCAGAGGTTGGAGACTGGGGTGCAGAAGGACTGTCACAGAGAGCAGAGATTGGAGCCTGGGGTGCAGAAGAACCGTTGCAGAGAGCAGAGGTTGGAGACTGAGGTCCAGAAGTATTGTTACAGAGAACAGAGGTTGGAGACTGGGGTTCAGAAGGGCTGTTGAAGAGAGCAGAGTTTGGAGACTGAGGTGAAGATTGATCGTTGTAGAGAGCAGAGGATGGAGACTGGGGTACAGAAGGCCTGTTACAAAGAGCAGAGTTTGGAGACTGGGTTGCAGAAGACATGTTACAGAGAGCAGATGTTGGGGACTGGGGTGCAGAAGGATTGTTACAGATTACACAGTTTGGAGACTGGGGTTTAGAAGGTTTGTTGCAGAGAGCAGAAGTTTCAGACTGAGGATTGAAAGGACTGTTACAAAGAGCAGAGTTTGGAAATTGGGGTGTAGAAGGACCATTATAGAGAGAAGAGGTTGGAGACTGCCATAGAGAAGGACTGTTAAAGAGAGCAGAGTATGGAGAACGGGGTGCAGAATGATCTTACAGAGAGCAGACTTTGGAGACTGGGATGCAGAAGGATCGTTGCAGAGAGCAGATGTGGGAGACTGGGATGCAGAAGGATCGTTGCAGAGAGTAGAGGTCGGAGACTCAGGTGCAGAAAGATCGCTACAGAGAGCACATTTTGGAGACTGGGGTGCAGAAGGCCTGTTACAGAGAGCAGAGTTTGAAGACTGGGGTGCAGAAGGCCTGTTACAGAGAGCAGAGTTTGGCGACTGGGGTGCAGAAGACTGTTACAGAGAGCAGCGTTTGGAGAATGGGTTGCAGAAGGATCTTACAGAGAGCAGAATTTGGAGACTGAGGTGCAGAAGAACTTTTACAGAGAGTAGAGGGTGGAGACTGGGTTGTAGAGGGAGTGTTACAGAGAGCAGAGTTTGGATATTGGTGTGCAGAAGAACTGCTACTTAGAGCAGAGGTTGGAAACAGGGGTTCACAAGGACTGATACAGAGATCAGAGGTTGGAGACTGGGGTGCAGAAGGATCCATGCAGAGAGCAGAGGTTCGAAACTAAGGTGCAGAAATATCGTTACACAGAGCAGATTTTGCTTACTGGGGTGTAAAAGGAATGCTGCAGAGAGCAGAGGTTGGAGACTGAGGTGTAAAAGGAGTGATACAGAGAGCATATGTTGGAGACTGGGGTGCAGAATTACTTTAGCAGAGAGCACAGGTTGGAGACTGGGATGCAGAAGGACTGTTGCAGAGAGCAGAGGTTGGAGACTGGGGTTCAGAAGGACTGTGGTAGAGAACAGAGTGTGGAGACTGGGGTGCAGAAGAACCGTTGCAGAGAGCAGAGGTTGGAGACTGAGTTGCAGAAGGATTGTTACAGAGAGCAGAGGTTGGAGACTGGGGTGCCGAAGGACTGTTACAGAGAGCAGAGTTTGCAGACTGGGGTGCCAAAGGACTGTTACAGATAGCACAATTTCGAGACTGGGTTGCAGAAGGATCTTACAGAAAGCATTTTGTAGACTGAGGCTCAGAAGAACTGTTACAGAGAGCAAAGTTGGAAACTCATGTGCTGAAGGATTTTTGCAGAGAGCCGAGTTTTCAGACTGAGGTGCAGAAGGACTGTTTCAGAGAGCAGATGTTGGATCCTGGGGTGCAGAAGGACTGTTACAGAGAGCAGATTTTGGAGACTGGGGTGCAGAAGGATCGTTGAAGAGAGCATAGGTTGGAAACTGGGGTGCAGAAGGCCTGTTACAGAGAGCAGAGATTGAAGACTGGGGTGCAGAAGGACTGTTGAAGAGAGCAGAGATTGGAGACTGAGTTGCAGAACGACTGTTAAAAAGAGCAGAGTTCAGAGACTGAGGTGAAAAAGGATTGGTACAGATAGGAGAGGTTTGAGACTGAAGTGTATAAGGACTGTAACAGAGAGCAGGGGTTGGAAACTGGGGTGCAGAGGGATCGTTGCAGAGAGCAGAGGTTGGAGACTGAGGTGCAGAAGGATCGTTGCAGAGAGCAGAGGTTGGAGACTGAGGTGCAGAAGGATCGTTACAGAGAGCAGAGTTTGGAGACTGGGGTCAGAAAGACAGTTACAGAGAGCACAGTTTGGAGACTGAGGGGCACAAGAAATGTTGCAGTGAGCAGAGGTTGATTGGAGACTGCGGTACAGAAGTACCGTTACAAAGAGCAGAGGGTGGAGACTGGGGTGCAGAAGGAATGTCACCTAGAGCAGAGTTTGGAAACAGGGGTGCAGAAGGATGTTACAGAGAGCAGAGGCTGGAGACTGGGATCAGAAGCACTGTTGCAGAAAGCAGACGTTTGAGACTGGGGTGCAGAAGGATCGTTGCAGACAGCAGAAGTTGGAGACTGAGGTGCAGAAGGATCGCCACAGATAGCAGAGTTTGGAGACCAGGTTGCAGTAAGATAGTTACAGAGATCACAGTTTAAAGACTGGGTGCAGAAGAGATGTTGCAGAGAGCAGAAGTTGGAGACTGGGGTGCATAAGGACTGTAGCAGAGAGCAAACGTTTGATACTGGGATGCAGAATGACTGCTGCAGAAAACAGAGGTTGGATACTGGGGTGCAGAAGGGCCGAAGCAGAGGGATGAGGTTGGAGACTGAGGTGCAGAATGACTGTTACAGAGATCAAAGTTTGGAAAACGGGGTGCAGAAGGATCTTACAGAGAGCAGAGGTTGGAGACTGGGATGCAGAAGGACTGTTGCAGAGAGAAGAGGTTGGAGACTGGGGTGCAGAAGGCCTGTTATAGAGAGCAGACTTTGGTGACTGAGTTGGAGAAGACCTGTTACAGAGAGCAGATGTTGGAAACTGGGGTGCAGAAGGATTGTTACAGATAGCACAGTTTGGAGACTGGGGTTTAGAAGGATTGTTGCAGACAGCAGAGGTTTTAGACTGAGGCTTAGAAGGTCTGTTACAGAGAGCAGAGGTTGGAGTCTGAGGTTCAGAAGAACTGTTTCAGAAAGCAGACATTGGCAATTGGGGTGAAGAGGGACCGTTATAGAGAGTAGAGGTTGGATACTGCGGTATAGAAGGACTATTACAGAGAGCAAAGTTTGTAGACTGGGGTGCAGAAGGACTGTTACAGAGAGCAGACATTGAACACAGAGGTGCAGTCGGATTGTTACAGAGAGCAGAGATTGGATACTGGGGTTCAGAATGACCATTACAGAGAGCAAAGAATGGACACTGAGTTGCAGAAGGACTTTTACGCAGAGCAGAGGTAGGAGACTGAGGTGCAGAAGGATCTTTGCAGAGAGAAAAGTTTGGAGACTGGGGTGCAGAAAAACTTTTACAGAAAGCAGAGGTTG
>NW_027524929.1:0-26210 GCF_052094955.1 Ictidomys tridecemlineatus
GTTTTCATTTTGAGGTTTCACTCTGTTTTTCTCCTATAGGGATACATGTATTTGGAACTCTAAATCAAACACGGTTTGTGCTAGCTCTTTGAAACCTGACACCATAAAGCAGTTTCAAGTTCTATCTCTAGGGTTTGTTTGCTGTTGATGTAGCCCTAAGCAGAGACTGGCGAGAATCACTTTCATGGAAAGGGCCTGCCAAGCTTTCAAAAAAATACGAGTTGCCTAAAATCTCAGCACACACTTTTTCACCCAATCTTGATGAAACTTTCAGGTAATGATCAGTACACCAATCCCACTTGGCTCGCCAAATCTCGTTCTTCTAGGTGAAACCGTTCGTTGGATGTAACCGGTTTCATTTTGAGGTTTCACTCTGTTTTCTCCTATAGGGATACATGTATTTGGAACTCTAAATCAAACACGGTTTGTGCTAGCTCTTTGAAACTTGACACAATAAAGCAGTTTCAAGTTCTATCTCTATGGTTTGTTTGCTGTTGATGTAGCCCTAAGCAGAGACTGGCCAGAATCACTTTCATGGAAAGGGCCTGCCAAGCTTCCAAAAAACTACGAGTTGCCTGACATCTAAGAAACACACTTTTTCACCCAATCTTGATGAAACTTTCAGGTAATGATCAGTACACCAATCCCATTGGCTCGCCAAATTTCGTTCTTCTAGGTGAAACCGTTCGTTGGCAGTAACCGGTTTCATTTTGAGGTTTCACTCTGTTTTCTACTATAGGGATACATGTATTTGGAACTCTAAATCAAACACGGTTTGTGCTAGCTCTTTGAAACTTGACACAATAAAGCAGTTTCAAGTTCTATCTCTATGGTTTGTTTGCTGTTGATGTAGCCCTAAGCAGAGGACTGGCGAGAATCACTTTCATGGAAAGGGCCTGCCAAGCTTCCAAAAAACTACGAGTTTCCTGAAATCTCAGCACACACTTTTTCACCCAATCTTGATGAAACTTTCAGGTAATGATCAGTACACCAATCCCACTTGGCTCGCCAAATTTCGTTCTTCTAGGTGAAACCGTTCGTTGGCAGTAACCGGTTTCATTTTGAGGTTTCACTCAGTTTTCTCCTATAGGGATACATGTATTTGGAACTCTAAATCAAACAGGGTTTGTGCTAGCTCTTTGAAACTTGACACAATAAAGCAGTTTCAAGTTCTATCTCTATGGTTTGTTTGCTGTTGATGTAGCCCTAAGAAGCGACTGGCGAGAATCACTTTCATGGAAAGGGCCTGCCAAGCTTCCAAAAAACTACGAGTTGCCTGAAATCTCAGCACACACTTTTTCACCCAATCTTGATGAAACTTTCAGGTAATGATCAGTACACCAATCCCACTTGGCTCGCCAAATTTCGTTCTTCTAGGTGAAACCGTTCGTTGGCAGTAACCAGTTTCATTTTGAGATTTCACTCTGTTTTCTCCTATAGGGATACATGTATTTGGAACTCTAAATCAAACACGGTTTGTGCTAGCTCTTTGAAACTTGACACCATAAAGCAGTTTCAAGTTCTATCTCTATGGTTTGTTTGCTGTTGATGTAGCCCTAAGCAGAGATGGAGAGAATAACTTTCATGGAAAGGGCCTGCCAAGCTTCCAAAAAACTACGAGTTGCCTGAAATCTCAGCACACACTTTTTCACCCAATCTTGATGAAACTTTCAGGTAATGATCAGTACACCAATCCCACTTGTCTCGTCAAATTTCCTTCTTCTAGGTGAAACCGTTCGTTGGCAGTAACCGGTTTCATTTTGAGGTTTCACTCTGTTTTCTTCTATAGGGATACATGTATTTGGAACTCTAAATCAAACACGGTTTGTGCTAGCTCTTTGAAACTTGACACCATAAAGCAGTTTCAAGTTCTATCTCTATGGTTTGTTTGCTGTTGATGTAGCCCTAAGCAGAGATGGAGAGAATAACTTTCATGGAAAGGGCCTGCCAAGCTTCCAAAAAACTACGAGTTGCCTGAAATCTCAGCACACACTTTTTCACCCAATCTTGATGAAACTTTCAGGTAATGATCAGTACACCAATCCCACTTGTCTCGTCAAATTTCCTTCTTCTAGGTGAAACCGTTCGTTGGCAGTAACCGGTTTCATTTTGAGGTTTCACTCTGTTTTCTTCTATAGGGATACATGTATTTGGAACTCTAAATCAAACACGGTTTGTGCTAGCTCTTTGAAACTTGACACCATAAAGCAGTTTCAAGTTCTATCTCTATGGTTTGTTTGCTGTGGATGTAGCCCTAAGCAGAGGACTGGCGAGAATCACTTTCATGGAAAGGGCCTGCCAAGTTTCCAAAAAACTACGAGTTGCCTGAAATCTCAGCACTCACTTTTTCACCCAATCTTGATGAAACTTTCAGGAAATGATCAGTACACCAATCCCACTTGGCTCGCCAAATTTCGTTCTTCTAGGTGAAACCGTTCGTTGCAGTAACCGGTTTCATTTTGAGGTTTCCCTCTGTTTTCTCCTATAGGGATACATGTATTTGGAACTCTAAATCAAACACGGTTTGTGCTAGCTCTTTGAAATTTGACACCATAAAGCAGTTTCAAGTTCTATCTCTATGGTTTGTTTGCTGTTGATGTAGCCCTAAGCAGAGACTGGCGAGAATCACTTTTATGGAAAGGGCCTGCCAAGCTTCCAAAAAACTACGAGTTGCCTGAAATCTCAGCACACACTTTTTCACCCAATCTTGATGAAACTTTCAGGTAATGATCAGTACACCAATCCCACGTGGCTCGCCAAATTTCGTTCTTCTAGGTGAAACCGTTCGTTGGCAGTAACCGGTTTCATTTTGAGGTTTCACTCTGTTTTCTCCTATAGGGATACATGTATTTGGAACTCTAAATCAAACACGGTTTGTGCTAGCTCTTTGAAACTTGAAACCATAAAGCAGTTTCAAGTTCTATCTCTATGGTTTGTTTGCTGTTGATGTAGCCCTAAGCAGAGACTGGCGAGAATCACTTTCATGGAAAGGTCCTGCCAAGCTTCCAGAAAACTACGAGTTGCCTGAAATCTCAGCACACACTTTTTCACCCAATCTTGATGAAACTTTCAGGTAATGATCAGTACATAAATCCCACTTGGCTCGCCAAATTCGTTCTTCTAGGTGAAACCGTTCGTTGGCAGTAACCGGTTTCATTTTGAGGTTTCACTCTGTTTTCTCTTATATGGTTACATGTATTTGGAACTCTAAATCAAACACGGTTTGTGCTATCTCTTTGAAACTTGACACCATAAAGCAGTTTCAAGTTCTATCTCTATGGTTTGTTTGTTGTTGATGTAGCCCTAAGCAGAGACTGGCGAGAATCACTTTCATGGAAAGGGCCTGCCAAGCTTCCAAAAAACTACGAGTTGCCTGAAATCTCAGCACACACTTTCTCACCCAATCTTGATGAAACTTTCAGGTAATGATCAGTACACGAGTCCCACTTGGCTCGCCAAATTTCGTTCTTCTAGGTGAAACCGTTCGTTGGCAGTAACCTGTTTCATTTTGAGGTTTCCCTCTGTTTTCTTTTATAGGGATACATGTATTTGGAACTCTAAATCAAACACGGTTTGTGCTAGCTCTTTGAAACTTGACACCATAAAGCAGTTTCAAGTTCTATCTCTATGGTTTGTTTGCTGTTGATGTAGCCCTAAGCAGAGACTGGCGAGAATCACTTTCATGGAAAGGGCCTGCCAAGCTTCCAAAAAACTACGAGTTGCCTGGAATCTCAGCACACACTTTTTCACCCAATCTTGATGAAACTTTCAGGTAATGATCAGTACACCAATCCCACTTGGCTTGCCAAATTTCGTTCTTCTAGTTGAAACCGTTCGTTGGCAGTAACCGGTTTCATTTTGAGGTTTCACTCTGTTTTCTCCTATAGGTATACATGTATTTGGAACTCTAAATCAAACACGGTTTGTGCTAGCTCTTTGAAACTTGACACAATAAAGCAGTTTCAAGTTCTATCTCTATGGTTTGTTTGCTGTTGATGTAGCCCTAAGCAGAGACTGGCGAGAATCACTTTCATGGAAAGGGCCTGCCAAGCTTCCAAAAAACTACTAGTTGCCTGAAATCTCAGCACACACTTTTTCACCCAATCTTGATGAAACTTTCAGGTAATGATCAGTACACCAATCCCACTTGGCTCGCCAAATTTCGTTCTTCTAGGTGAAACCGTTTGTTGGCAGTAACCGGTTTCATTTTGAGGTTCACTCTGTTTTCTCCTATAGGGATACATGTATTTGGAACTCTAAATCAAACACGGTTTGTGCTAGCTCTTTGAAACTTGACACCATAAAGCAGTTTCAAGTTCTATCTCTATGGTTTGTTTGCTGTTGATGTAGCCCTAAGCAGAGATGGAGAGAATAACTTTCATGGAAAGGGCCTGCCAAGCTTCCAAAAAACTACGAGTTGCCTGAAATCTCAGCACACACTTTTTCACCCAATCTTGATGAAACTTTCAGGTAATGATCAGTACACCAATCCCACTTGTCTCGTCAAATTTCCTTCTTCTAGGTGAAACCGTTCGTTGGCAGTAACCGGTTTCATTTTGAGGTTTCACTCTGTTTTCTTCTATAGGGATACATGTATTTGGAACTCTAAATCAAACACGGTTTGTGCTAGCTCTTTGAAACTTGACACCATAAAGCAGTTTCAAGTTCTATCTCTATGGTTTGTTTGCTGTTGATGTAGCCCTAAGCAGAGATGGAGAGAATAACTTTCATGGAAAGGGCCTGCCAAGCTTCCAAAAAACTACGAGTTGCCTGAAATCTCAGCACACACTTTTTCACCCAATCTTGATGAAACTTTCAGGTAATGATCAGTACACCAATCCCACTTGTCTCGTCAAATTTCCTTCTTCTAGGTGAAACCGTTCGTTGGCAGTAACCGGTTTCATTTTGAGGTTTCACTCTGTTTTCTTCTATAGGGATACATGTATTTGGAACTCTAAATCAAACACGGTTTGTGCTAGCTCTTTGAAACTTGACACCATAAAGCAGTTTCAAGTTCTATCTCTATGGTTTGTTTGCTGTGGATGTAGCCCTAAGCAGAGACTGGCGAGAATCACTTTCATGGAAAGGGCCTGCCAAGTTTCCAAAAAACTACGAGTTGCCTGAAATCTCAGCACTCACTTTTTCACCCAATCTTGATGAAACTTTCAGGAAATGATCAGTACACCAATCCCACTTGGCTCGCCAAATTTCGTTCTTCTAGGTGAAACCGTTCGTTGCAGTAACCGGTTTCATTTTGAGGTTTCCCTCTGTTTTCTCCTATAGGGATACATGTATTTGGAACTCTAAATCAAACACGGTTTGTGCTAGCTCTTTGAAATTTGACACCATAAAGCAGTTTCAAGTTCTATCTCTATGGTTTGTTTGCTGTTGATGTAGCCCTAAGCAGAGACTGGCGAGAATCACTTTTATGGAAAGGGCCTGCCAAGCTTCCAAAAAACTACGAGTTGCCTGAAATCTCAGCACACACTTTTTCACCCAATCTTGATGAAACTTTCAGGTAATGATCAGTACACCAATCCCACGTGGCTCGCCAAATTTCGTTCTTCTAGGTGAAACCGTTCGTTGGCAGTAACCGGTTTCATTTTGAGGTTCACTCTGTTTTCTCCTATAGGGATACATGTATTTGGAACTCTAAATCAAACACGGTTTGTGCTAGCTCTTTGAAACTTGAAACCATAAAGCAGTTTCAAGTTCTATCTCTATGGTTTGTTTGCTGTTGATGTAGCCCTAAGCAGAGACTGGCGAGAATCACTTTCATGGAAAGGTCCTGCCAAGCTTCCAGAAAACTACGAGTTGCCTGAAATCTCAGCACACACTTTTTCACCCAATCTTGATGAAACTTTCAGGTAATGATCAGTACATAAATCCCACTTGGCTCGCCAAATTTCGTTCTTCTAGGTGAAACCGTTCGTTGGCAGTAACCGGTTTCATTTTGAGGTTTCACTCTGTTTTCTCTTATATGGTTACATGTATTTGGAACTCTAAATCAAACACGGTTTGTGCTATCTCTTTGAAACTTGACACCATAAAGCAGTTTCAAGTTCTATCTCTATGGTTTGTTTGTTGTTGATGTAGCCCTAAGCAGAGACTGGCGAGAATCACTTTCATGGAAAGGGCCTGCCAAGCTTCCAAAAAACTACGAGTTGCCTGAAATCTCAGCACACACTTTCTCACCCAATCTTGATGAAACTTTCAGGTAATGATCAGTACACGAGTCCCCACTTGGCTCGCCAAATTTCGTTCTTCTAGGTGAAACCGTTCGTTGGCAGTAACCTGTTTCATTTTGAGGTTTCCCTCTGTTTTCTTTTATAGGGATACATGTATTTGGAACTCTAAATCAAACACGGTTTGTGCTAGCTCTTTGAAACTTGACACCATAAAGCAGTTTCAAGTTCTATCTCTATGGTTTGTTTGCTGTTGATGTAGCCCTAAGCAGAGACTGGCGAGAATCACTTTCATGGAAAGGGCCTGCCAAGCTTCCAAAAAACTACGAGTTGCCTGGAATCTCAGCACACACTTTTTCACCCAATCTTGATGAAACTTTCAGGTAATGATCAGTACACCAATCCCACTTGGCTTGCCAAATTCGTTCTTCTAGTTGAAACCGTTCGTTGGCAGTAACCGGTTTCATTTTGAGGTTTCACTCTGTTTTCTCCTATAGGTATACATGTATTTGGAACTCTAATTCAAACACGGTTTGTGCTAGCTCTTTGAAACTTGACACAATAAAGCAGTTTCAAGTTCTATCTCTATGGTTTGTTTGCTGTTGATGTAGCCCTAAGCAGAGACTGGCGAGAATCACTTTCATGGAAAGGGCCTGCCAAGCTTCCAAAAAACTACTAGTTGCCTGAAATCTCAGCACACACTTTTTCACCCAATCTTGATGAAACTTTCAGGTAATGATCAGTACACCAATCCCACTTGGCTCGCCAAATTTCGTTCTTCTAGGTGAAACCGTTTGTTGGCAGTAACCGGTTTCATTTTGAGGTTTCACTCTGTTTTCTCCTATAGGGATACATGTATTTGGAACTCTAAATCAAACACGGTTTGTGCTAGCTCTTTGAAACTTGACACCATAAAGCAGTTTCAAGTTCTATCTCTATGGTTTGTTTGCTGTTGATGTAGCCCTAAGCAGAGACTGGCGAGAATCACTTTCATGGAAAGGTCCTGCCAAGCTTCCAGAAAACTACGAGTTGCCTGAAATCTCAGCACACACTTTTTCACCCAATCTTGATGAAACTTTCAGGTAATGATCAGTACATAAATCCCACTTGGCTCGCCAAATTTCGTTCTTCTAGGTGAAACCGTTCGTTGGCAGTAACCGGTTTCATTTTGAGGTTTCACTCTGTTTTCTCTTATAGGGTTACATGTATTTGGAACTCTAAATCAAACACGGTTTGTGCTATCTCTTTGAAACTTGACACCATAAAGCAGTTTCAAGTTCTATCTCTATGGTTTGTTTGCTGTTGATGTAGCCCTAAGCAGAGATGGAGAGAATAACTTTCATTGAAAGGGCCTGCCAAGCTTCCAAAAAACTACGAGTTGCCTGAAATCTCAGCACACACTTTTTCACCCAATCTTGATGAAACTTTCAGGTAATGATCAGTACACCAATCCCACTTGTCTCGTCAAATTTCCTTCTTCTAGGTGAAACCGTTCGTTGGCAGTAACCGGTTTCATTTTGAGGTTTCACTCTGTTTTCTTCTATAGGGATACATGTATTTGGAACTCTAAATCAAACACGGTTTGTGCTAGCTCTTTGAAACTTGACACCATAAAGCAGTTTCAAGTTCTATCTCTATGGTTTGTTTGCTGTTGATGTAGCCCTAAGCAGAGATGGAGAGAATAACTTTCATGGAAAGGGCCTGCCAAGCTTCCAAAAAACTACGAGTTGCCTGAAATCTCAGCACACACTTTTTCACCCAATCTTGATGAAACTTTCAGGTAATGATCAGTACACCAATCCCACTTGTCTCGTCAAATTTCCTTCTTCTAGGTGAAACCGTTCGTTGGCAGTAACCGGTTTCATTTTGAGGTTTCACTCTGTTTTCTTCTATAGGGATACATGTATTTGGAACTCTAAATCAAACACGGTTTGTGCTAGCTCTTTGAAACTTGACACCATAAAGCAGTTTCAAGTTCTATCTCTATGGTTTGTTTGCTGTGGATGTAGCCCTAAGCAGAGACTGGCGAGAATCACTTTCATGGAAAGGGCCTGCCAAGTTTCCAAAAAACTACGAGTTGCCTGAAATCTCAGCACTCACTTTTTCACCCAATCTTGATGAAACTTTCAGGAAATGATCAGTACACCAATCCCACTTGGCTCGCCAAATTTCGTTCTTCTAGGTGAAACCGTTCGTTGCAGTAACCGGTTTCATTTTGAGGTTTCCCCTCTGTTTTCTCCTATAGGGATACATGTATTTGGAACTCTAAATCAAACACGGTTTGTGCTAGCTCTTTGAAATTTGACACCATAAAGCAGTTTCAAGTTCTATCTCTATGGTTTGTTTGCTGTTGATGTAGCCCTAAGCAGAGACTGGCGAGAATCACTTTTATGGAAAGGGCCTGCCAAGCTTCCAAAAAACTACGAGTTGCCTGAAATCTCAGCACACACTTTTTCACCCAATCTTGATGAAACTTCAGGTAATGATCAGTACACCAATCCCACGTGGCTCGCCAAATTTCGTTCTTCTAGGTGAAACCGTTCGTTGGCAGTAACCGGTTTCATTTTGAGGTTTCACTCTGTTTTCTCCTATAGGGATACATGTATTTGGAACTCTAAATCAAACACGGTTTGTGCTAGCTCTTTGAAACTTGAAACCATAAAGCAGTTTCAAGTTTCTATCTCTATGGTTTGTTTGCTGTTGATGTAGCCCTAAGCAGAGACTGGCGAGAATCACTTCATGGAAAGGTCCTGCCAAGCTTCCAGAAAACTACGAGTTGCCTGAAATCTCAGCACACACTTTTTCACCCAATCTTGATGAAACTTTCAGGTAATGATCAGTACATAAATCCCACTTGGCTCGCCAAATTTCGTTCTTCTAGGTGAAACCGTTCGTTGGCAGTAACCGGTTTCATTTTGAGGTTTCACTCTGTTTTCTCTTATATGGTTACATGTATTTGGAACTCTAAATCAAACACGGTTTGTGCTATCTCTTTGAAACTTGACACCATAAAGCAGTTTCAAGTTCTATCTCTATGGTTTGTTTGTTGTTGATGTAGCCCTAAGCAGAGACTGGCGAGAATCACTTTCATGGAAAGGGCCTGCCAAGCTTCCAAAAAACTACGAGTTGCCTGAAATCTCAGCACACACTTTCTCACCCAATCTTGATGAAACTTTCAGGTAATGATCAGTACACGAGTCCCACTTGGCTCGCCAAATTTCGTTCTTCTAGGTGAAACCGTTCGTTGGCAGTAACCTGTTTCATTTTGAGGTTTCCCTCTGTTTTCTTTTATAGGGATACATGTATTTGGAACTCTAAATCAAACACGGTTTGTGCTAGCTCTTTGAAACTTGACACCATAAAGCAGTTTCAAGTTCTATCTCTATGGTTTGTTTGCTGTTGATGTAGCCCTAAGCAGAGACTGGCGAGAATCACTTTCATGGAAAGGGCCTGCCAAGCTTCCAAAAAACTACGAGTTGCCTGGAATCTCAGCACACACTTTTTCACCCAATCTTGATGAAACTTTCAGGTAATGATCAGTACACCAATCCCACTTGGCTTGCCAAATTTCGTTCTTCTAGTTGAAACCGTTCGTTGGCAGTAACCGGTTTCATTTTGAGGTTTCACTCTGTTTTCTCCTATAGGGATACATGTATTTGGAACTCTAATTCAAACACGGTTTGTGCTAGCTCTTTGAAACTTGACACAATAAAGCAGTTTCAAGTTCTATCTCTATGGTTTGTTTGCTGTTGATGTAGCCCTAAGCAGAGACTGGCGAGAATCACTTTCATGGAAAGGGCCTGCCAAGCTTCCAAAAAACTACTAGTTGCCTGAAATCTCAGCACACACTTTTTCACCCAATCTTGATGAAACCTTTCAGGTAATGATCAGTACACCAATCCCACTTGTCTCGTCAAATTTCCTTCTTCTAGGTGAAACCGTTCGTTGGCAGTAACCGGTTTCATTTTGAGGTTTCACTCTGTTTTCTTCTATAGGGATACATGTATTTGGAACTCTAAATCAAACACGGTTTGTGCTAGCTCTTTGAAACTTGACACCATAAAGCAGTTTCAAGTTCTATCTCTATGGTTTGTTTGCTGTTGATGTAGCCCTAAGCAGAGACTGGCGAGAATCACTTTCATGGAAAGGCCTGCCAAGTTTCCAAAAAACTACGAGTTGCCTGAAATCTCAGCACTCACTTTTTCACCCAATCTTGATGAAACTTTCAGGAAATGATCAGTACACCAATCCCACTTGGCTCGCCAAATTTCGTTCTTCTAGGTGAAACCGTTCGTTGCAGTAACCGGTTTCATTTTGAGGTTTCCCTCTGTTTTCTCCTATAGGGATACATGTATTTGGAACTCTAAATCAAACACGGTTTGTGCTAGCTCTTTGAAATTTGACACCATAAAGCAGTTTCAAGTTCTATCTCTATGGTTTGTTTGCTGTTGATGTAGCCCTAAGCAGAGACTGGCGAGAATCACTTTTATGGAAAGGGCCTGCCAAGCTTCCAAAAAACTACGAGTTGCCTGAAATCTCAGCACACACTTTTTCACCCAATCTTGATGAAACTTTCAGGTAATGATCAGTACACCAATCCCACGTGGCTCGCCAAATTTCGTTCTTCTAGGTGAAACCGTTCGTTGGCAGTAACCGGTTTCATTTTGAGGTTTCACTCTGTTTTCTCCTATAGGGATACATGTATTTGGAACTCTAAATCAAACACGGTTTGTGCTAGCTCTTTGAAACTTGAAACCATAAAGCAGTTTCAAGTTCTATCTCTATGGTTTGTTTGCTGTTGATGTAGCCCTAAGCAGAGACTGGCGAGAATCACTTTCATGGAAAGGTCCTGCCAAGCTTCCAGATAACTACGAGTTGCCTGAAATCTCAGCACACACTTTTTCACCCAATCTTGATGAAACTTTCAGGTAATGATCAGTACATAAATCCCACTTGGCTCGCCAAATTTCGTTCTTCTAGGTGAAACCGTTCGTTGGCAGTAACCGGTTTCATTTTGAGGTTTCACTCTGTTTTCTCTTATATGGTTACATGTATTTGGAACTCTAAATCAAACACGGTTTGTGCTATCTCTTTGAAACTTGACACCATAAAGCAGTTTCAAGTTCTATCTCTATGGTTTGTTTGTTGTTGATGTAGCCCTAAGCAGAGACTGGCGAGAATCACTTTCATGGAAAGGGCCTGCCAAGCTTCCAAAAAACTACGAGTTGCCTGAAATCTCAGCACACACTTTCTCACCCAATCTTGATGAAACTTTCAGGTAATGATCAGTACACGAGTCCCACTTGGCTCGCCAAATTTCGTTCTTCTAGGTGAAACCGTTCGTTGGCAGTAACCTGTTTCATTTTGAGGTTTCCCTCTGTTTTCTTTTATAGGGATACATGTATTTGGAACTCTAAATCAAACACGGTTTGTGCTAGCTCTTTGAAACTTGACACCATAAAGCAGTTTCAAGTTCTATCTCTATGGTTTGTTTGCTGTTGATGTAGCCCTAAGCAGAGACTGGCGAGAATCACTTTCATGGAAAGGGCCTGCCAAGCTTCCAAAAAACTACGAGTTGCCTGGAATCTCAGCACACACTTTTTCACCCAATCTTGATGAAACTTTCAGGTAATGATCAGTACACCAATCCCACTTGGCTTGCCAAATTTCGTTCTTCTAGTTGAAACCGTTCGTTGGCAGTAACCGGTTTCATTTTGAGGTTTCACTCTGTTTTCTCCTATAGGTATACATGTATTTGGAACTCTAATTCAAACACGGTTTGTGCTAGCTCTTTGAAACTTGACACAATAAAGCAGTTTCAAGTTCTATCTCTATGGTTTGTTTGCTGTTGATGTAGCCCTAAGCAGAGACTGGCGAGAATCACTTTCATGGAAAGGGCCTGCCAAGCTTCCAAAAAACTACTAGTTGCCTGAAATCTCAGCACACACTTTTTCACCCAATCTTGATGAAACTTTCAGGTAATGATCAGTACACCAATCCCACTTGGCTCGCCAAATTTCGTTCTTCTAGGTGAAACCGTTTGTTGGCAGTAACCGGTTTCATTTTGAGGTTTCACTCTGTTTTCTCCTATAGGGATACATGTATTTGGAACTCTAAATCAAACACGGTTTGTGCTAGCTCTTTGAAACTTGACACCATAAAGCAGTTTCAAGTTCTATCTCTATGGTTTGTTTGCTGTTGATGTAGCCCTAAGCAGAGACTGGCGAGAATCACTTTCATGGAAAGGTCCTGCCAAGCTTCCAGAAAACTACGAGTTGCCTGAAATCTCAGCACACACTTTTTTCACCCAATCTTGATGAAACTTTCAGGTAATGATCAGTACATAAAATCCCACTTGGCTCGCCAAATTTCGTTCTTCTAGGTGAAACCGTTCGTTGGCAGTAACCGGTTTCATTTTGAGGTTTCACTCTGTTTTCTCTTATAGGGTTACATGTATTTGGAACTCTAAATCAAACACGGTTTGTGCTATCTCTTTGAAACTTGACACCATAAAGCAGTTTCAAGTTCTATCTCTATGGTTTGTTTGTTGTTGATGTAGCCCTAAGCAGAGACTGGCGAGAATCACTTTCATGGAAAGGGCCTGCCAAGCTTCCAAAAAACTACGAGTTGCCTGAAATCTCAGCACACACTTTCTCACCCAATCTTGATGAAACTATCAGGTAATGATCAGTACACGAATCCCACTTGGCTCGCCAAATTTCGTTCTTCTAGGTGAAACCGTTCGTTGGCAGTAACCTGTTTCATTTTGAGGTTTCCCTCTGTTTTCTTTTATAGGGATACATGTATTTGGAACTCTAAATCAAACACGGTTTGTGCTAGCTCTTTGAAACTTGACACCATAAAGCAGTTTCAAGTTCTATCTCTATGGTTTGTTTGCTGTTGATGTAGCCCTAAGCAGAGACTGGCGAGAATCACTTTCATGGAAAGGGCCTGCCAAGCTTCCAAAAAAACTACGAGTTGCCTGGAATCTCAGCACACACTTTTTCACCCAATCTTGATGAAACTTTCAGGTAATGATCAGTACACCAATCCCACTTGGCTTGCCAAATTTCGTTCTTCTAGTTGAAACCGTTCGTTGGCAGTAACCGGTTTCATTTTGAGGTTTCACTCTGTTTTCTCCTATAGGGATACATGTATTTGGAACTCTAATTCAAACACGGTTTGTGCTAGCTCTTTGAAACTTGGCACAATAAAGCAGTTTCAAGTTCTATCTCTATGGTTTGTTTGCTGTTGATGTAGCCCTAAGCAGAGACTGGCGAGAATCACTTTCATGGAAAGGGCCTGCCAAGCTTCCAAAAACTACTAGTTGTCTGAAATCTCAGCACACACTTTTTCACCCAATCTTGATGAAACTTTCAGGTAATGATCAGTACACCAATCCCACTTGGCTCGCCAAATTTCGTTCTTCTAGGTGAAACCGTTCGTTGGCAGTAACCGGTTTCATTTGGAGGTTTCACTCTGCTTTCTCCTATAGGGATACATGTATTTGGAACTCTAAATCAAACACGGTTTGTACTAGCTCTTTGAAACTTGACACCATATAGCAGTTTCAAGTTCTATCTCTATGGTTTGTTTGCTGTTGATGTAGCCCTAAGCAGAGACTGGCGAGAATCACTTTCATGGAAAGGGCCTGCCAAGCTTCCAAAAAACTACGAGTTGCCTGAAATCTCAGCACACACTTTTTCACCCAATCTTGATGAAACTTTCAGGTAATGATCAGTACACGAATCCCACTTGGCTCGCCAAATTTCGTTCTTCTAGGTGAAACCGTTCGTTGGCAGTAACCGGTTTCATTTTGAGGTTTCACTCTGTTTTCTCTTATAGGGATACATGTATTTGGAACTCTAAATCAAACACGGTTTGTGCTATCACTTTGAAACTTGACACCATAAAGCAGTTTCAAGTTCTATCTCTATGGTTTGTTTGCTGTTGATGTAGCCCTAAGCAGAGACTGGCGAGAATCACTTTCATGGAAAGGGCCTGCCAAGCTTCCAAAAAACTACGAGTTGCCTGAAATCTCAGCACACACTTTTTCACCCAATCTTGATGAAACTTTCAGGTAATGATCAGTACACCAATCCCACTTGGCTCGCCAAATTTCGTTCTTCTAGGTGAAACCGTTCGTTGGCAGTAACCGGTTTCATTTTGAGGTTTCACTCTGTTTTCTCCTATAGGCATACATGTATTTGAAACTCTACATCAATCACGGTTTGTGCTAGCTCTTTGAAACTTGACACCATAAAGCAGTTTCAAGTTCTATCTCTATGGTTTGTTTGCTGTTGATGTAGCCCTAAGCAGAGACTGGCGAGAATCACTTTCATGGAAAGGGCCTGCCAAGCTTCCAAAAAACTACGAGTTGCCTGAAATCTCAGCACACACTTTTTCACCCAATCTTCATGAAACTTTCAGGTAATGATCAGTACACCAATCCCACTTGGCTCGCCAAATTTCGTTCTTCTAGGTGAAACCGTTCGTTGGCAGTAACCGGTTTCATTTTGAGGTTTCACTCTGCTTTCTCCTATAGGGATACATGTATTTGGAACTCTAAATCAAACACGGTTTGTACTAGCTCTTTGAAACTTGACACCATAAAGCAGTTTCAAGTTCTATCTCTATGGTTTGTTTGCTGTTGATGTAGCCCTAAGCAGAGACTGGCGAGAATCACTTTCATGGAAAGGGCCTGCCAAGCTTCCAAAAAACTACGAGTTGCCTGAAATCTCAGCACACACTTTTTCACCCAATCTTGATGAAACTTTCAGGTAATGATCAGTACACGAATCCCACTTGGCTCGCCAAATTTTCGTTAGTCTAGGTGAAACCGTTCGTTGGCAGTAACCGGTTTCATTTTGAGGTTTCACTCTGTTTTCTCTTATAGGGATACATGTATTTGGAACTCTAAATCAAACACGGTTTGTGCTATCACGTTGAAACTTGACACCATAAAGCAGTTTCAAGTTCTATCTCTATGGTTTGTTTGCTGTTGATGTAGCCCTAAGCAGAGACTGGCGAGAATCACTTTCATGGAAAGGGCCTGCCAAGCTTCCAAAAAAACTACGAGTTGCCTGAAATCTCAGCACACACTTTTTCACCCAATCTTGATGAAACTTTCAGGTAATGATCAGTACACCAATCCCACTTGGCTCGCCAAATTTCGTTCTTCTAGTTGAAACCGTTCATTGGCAGTAACCGGTTTCATTTTGAGGTTTCACTCTGTTTTCTCCTATAGGCATACATGTATTTGAAACTCTAAATCAAACACGGTTTGTGCTAGCTCTTTGAAACTTGACACCATAAAGCAGTTTCAAGTTCTTCTATGGTTTGTTTGCTGTTGATGTAGCCCTAAGCAGAGACTGGCGAGAATCACTTTCATGGAAAGGGCCTGCCAAGCTTCCAAAAAACTACGAGTTGCCTGAAATCTCAGCACACACTTTTTCACCCAATCTTCATGAAACTTTCAGGTAATGATCAGTACACCAATCCCACTTGGCTCGCCAAATTTCGTTCTTCTAGGTGAAACCGTTCGTTGGCAGTAACCGGTTTCATTTTGAGGTTTCACTCTGTTTTCTCCTATTGGGATACATGTATTTGGAACTCTAAATCAAACACGGTTTGTGCTAGCTCTTTGAAACTTGACACCATAAAGCAGTTTCAAGTTCTATCTCTATGGTTTGTTTGCTGTTGATGTAGCCCTAAGCAGAGACTGGCGAAAATCACTTTCATGGAAAGGGCCGGCCAAGCTTCCAAAAAACTACGAGTTGCCTGAAATCTCAGCACACACTTTTTCACCCAATCTTGATAAAACTTTCAGGTAATAATCAGTACACCAATCCCACTTGGCTCGCCAAATTTCGTTCTTCTAGGTGAAACCGTTCGTTGGCAGTAACCGGTTTCATTTTGAGGTTTCACTCTGTTTTCTCCTATAGGGATACATGTATTTGGAACTCTAAATCAAACACGGTTTGTGCTAGCTCTTTGAAACTTGACACCATAAAGCAGTTTCAAGTTCTATTCTCTATGGTTGTTTGCTGTTGATGTAGCCCTAAGCAGAGACTGGCGAAAATCACTTTCATGGAAAGGGCCTGCCAAGCTTCCAAAAAACTACGAGTTGCCTGAAATCTCAGCACACACTTTTTCACCCAATCTTGATGAAACTTTCAGGTAATGATCAGTACACCAATCCCACTTGGCTCGCCAAATTTCGTTCTTCTAGGTGAAACCGTTCGTTGGCAGTAACCGGTTTCATTTTTGAGGTTTCACTCTGCTTTCTCCTATAGGGATACATGTATTTGGAACTCTAAATCAAACACGGTTTGTACTAGCTCTTTGAAACTTGACACCATAAAGCAGTTTCAAGTTCTAGCTCTATGGTTTGTTTGCTGTTGATGTAGCCCTAAGCAGAGACTGGCGAGAATCACTTTCATGGAAAGGGCCTGCCAAGCTTCCAAAAAACTACGAGTTGCCTGAAATCTCAGCACACACTTTTTCACCCAATCTTGATGAAACTTTCAGGTAATGATCAGTACACGAATCCCACTTGGCTCGCCAAATTTCGTTCTTCTAGGTGAAACCGTTCGTTGGCAGTAACCGGTTTCATTTTGAGGTTTCACTCTGTTTTCTCCTATAGGGATACATGTATTTGGAACTCTAAATCAAACACGGTTTGTGCTAGCTCTTTGAAACTTGACACCATAAAGCAGTTTCAAGTTCTATCTCTATGGTTTGTTTGCTGTTGATGTAGCCCTAAGCAGAGACTGGCGAAAATCACTTTCATGGAAAGGGCCTGCCAAGCTTCCAAAAACTACGAGTTGCCTGAAATCTCAGCACACACTTTTCACCCAATCTTGATGAAACTTTCAGGTAATGATCAGTACACCAATCCCACTTGGCTCGCCAAATTTCGTTCTTCTAGGTGAAACCGTTCATTGGCAGTAACCGGTTTCATTTTGAGGTTTCACTCTGTTTTCTCCTATAGGCATACATGTATTTGGAACTCTAAATCAAACACGGTTTGTGCTAGCTCTTTGAAACTTGACACCATAAAGCAGTTTCAAGTTCTATCTCTATGGTTTGTTTGCTGTTGATGTAGCCCTAAGCAGAGACTGGCGAGAATCACTTTCATGGAAAGGGCCTGCCAAGCTTCCAAAAAACTACGAGTTGCCTGAAATCTCAGCACACACTTTTTCACTCAATCTTCATGAAACTTTCAGGTAATGATCAGTACACCAATCCCACTTGGCTCGCCAAATTTCGTTCTTCTAGGTGAAACCGTTCGTTGGCAGTAACCGGTTTCATTTTGAGGTTTCACTCTGTTTTCTCCTATTGGGATACATGTATTTGGAACTCTAAATCAAACACGGTTTGTGCTAGCTCTTTGAAACTTGACACCATAAAGCAGTTTCAAGTTCTATCTCTATGGTTTCTTTGCTGTTGAATGTAGCCCTAAGCAGAGACTGGCGAGAATCACTTTCATGGAAAGGGCCTGCCAAGCTTCCAAAAAACTACGAGTTGCCTGAAATCTCAGCACACACTTTTTCACCCCAATCTTGATGAAACTTTCAGGTAATGATCAGTACACCAATCCCACTTGGCTCGCCAAATTTCGTTCTTCTAGGTGAAACCGTTCATTGGCAGTAACCGGTTTCATTTTGAGGTTTCACTCTGTTTTCTCCTATAGGCATACATGTATTTGAAACTCTAAATCAAACACGGTTTGTGCTAGCTCTTTGAAACTTGACACCATAAAGCAGTTTCAAGTTCTATCTCTATGGTTTGTTTGCTGTTGATGTAGCCCTAAGCAGAGACTGGCGAGAATCACTTTCATGGAAAGGGCCTGCCAAGCTTCCAAAAAACTACGAGTTGCCTGAAATCTCAGCACACACTTTTTCACCCAATCTTCATGAAACTTTCAGTAATGATCAGTACACCAATCCCACTTGGCTCGCCAAATTTCGTTCTTCTAGGTGAAACCGTTCGTTGGCAGTAACCGGTTTCATTTTGAGGTTTCACTCTGTTTTCTCCTATTGGGATACATGTATTTGGAACTCTAAATCAAACACGGTTTGTGCTAGCTCTTTGAAACTTGACACCATAAAGCAGTTTCAAGTTCTATCTCTATGGTTTGTTTGCTGTTGATGTAGCCCTAAGCAGAGACTGGCGAAAATCACTTTTCATGGAAAGGGCCGGCCAAGCTTCCAAAAAACTACGAGTTGCCTGAAATCTCAGCACACACTTTTTCACCCAATCTTGATAAAACTTTCAGGTAATAATCAGTACACCAATCCCACTTGGCTCGCCAAATTTCGTTCTTCTAGGTGAAACCGTTCGTTGGCAGTAACCGGTTTCATTTTGAGGTTTCACTCTGTTTTCTCCTATAGGGATACATGTATTTGGAACTCTAAATCAAACACGGTTTGTGCTAGCTCTTTGAAACTTGACACCATAAAGCAGTTTCAGTTCTATCTCTATGGTTTGTTTGCTGTTGATGTAGCCCTAAGCAGAGACTGGCGAAAATCACTTTCATGGAAAGGGCCTGCCAAGCTTCCAAAAAACTACGAGTTGCCTGAAATCTCAGCACACACTTTTTCACCCAATCTTGATGAAACTTTCAGGTAATGATCAGTACACCAATCCCACTTGGCTCGCCAAATTTCGTTCTTCTAGGTGAAACCGTTCGTTGGCAGTAACCGGTTTCATTTTGAGGTTTCACTCTGCTTTCTCCTATAGGGATACATGTATTTGGAACTCTAAATCAAACACGGTTTGTGCTAGCTCTTTGAAACTTGACACCATAAAGCAGTTTCAAGTTCTATCTCTATGGTTTGTTTGCTGTTGATGTAGCCCTAAGCAGAGACTGGCGAGAATCACTTTCATGGAAAGGGCCTGCCAAGCTTCCAAAAAACTACGAGTTGCCTGAAATCTCAGCACACACTTTTTCACCCAATCTTGATGAAACTTTCAGGTAATGATCAGTACACGAATCCCACTTGGCTCGCCAAATTTCGTTCTTCTAGGTGAAACCGTTCGTTGGCAGTAACCGGTTTCATTTTGAGGTTTCACTCTGTTTTCTCTTACAGGGATACATGTATTTGGAACTCTAAATCAAACACGGTTTGTGCTATCACTTTGAAACTTGACACCATAAAGCAGTTTCAAGTTCTATCTCTATGGTTTGTTTGCTGTTGATGTAGCCCTAAGCAGAGACTGGCGAGAATCACTTTCATGGAAAGGGCCTGCCAAGCTTCCAAAAAACTACGAGTTGCCTGAAATCTCAGCACACACTTTTTCACCCAATCTTGATGAAACTTTCAGGTAATGATCAGTACACCAATCCCACTTGGCTCACCAAATTTCGTTCTTCTAGGTGAAACCGTTCATTGGCAGTAAACGTTTCATTTTGAGGTTTCACTCTGTTTTCTCCTATAGGCATACATGTATTTGAAACTCTAAATCAAACACGGTTTGTGCTAGCTCTTTGAAACTTGACACCATAAAGCAATTTCAAGTTCTATCTCTATGGTTTGTTTGCTGTTGATGTAGCCCTAAGCAGAGACTGGCGAGAATCACTTTCATGGAAAGGGCCTGCCAAGCTTCCAAAAAACTACGAGTTGCCTGAAATCTCAGCACACACTTTTTCACCCAATCTTGATGAAACTTTCAGGTTATGATCAGTACACCAATCCCACTTGGCTCGCCAAATTTCGTTCTTCTAGGTGAAACCGTTCGTTGGCAGTAACCGGTTTCATTTTGAGGTTTCACTCTGTTTTCTCCTATTGGGATACATGTATTTGGAACTCTAAATCAAACACGGTTTGTGCTAGCTCTTTGAAACTTGACACCATAAAGCAGTTTCAAGTTCTATCTCTATGGTTTGTTTGCTGTTGATGTAGCCCTAAGCAGAGACTGGCGAAAATCACTTTCATGGAAAGGGCCGGCCAAGCTTCCAAAAAACTACGAGTTGCCTGAAATCTCAGCACACACTTTTTCACCCAATCTTGATAAAACTTTCAGGTAATAATCAGTACACCAATCCCACTTGGCTCGCCAAATTTCGTTCTTCTAGGTGAAACCGTTCGTTGGCAGTAACCGGTTTCATTTTGAGGTTTCACTCTGTTTTCTCCTATAGGGATACATGTATTTGGAACTCTAAATCAAACACGGTTTGTGCTAGCTCTTTGAAACTTGACACCATAAAGCAGTTTCAAGTTCTATCTCTATGGTTTGTTTGCTGTTGATGTAGCCCTAAGCAGAGACTGGCGAAAATCACTTTCATGGAAAGGGCCTGCCAAGCTTCCAAAAAACTACGAGTTGCCTGAAATCTCAGCACACACTTTTTCAACCAATCTTGATGAAACTTTCAGGTAATGATCAGTACACCAATCCCACTTGGCTCGCCAAATTTCGTTCTTCTAGGTGAAACCGTTCATTGGCAGTAACCGGTTTCATTTTGAGGTTTCATTCTGTTTTCTCCTATAGGCATACATGTATTTGGAACTCTAAATCAAACACGGTTTGTGCTAGCTCTTTGAAACTTGACACCATAAAGCAGTTTCAAGTTCTATCTCTATGGTTTGTTTGCTGTTGATGTAGCCCTAAGCAGAGACTGGCGAGAATCACTTTCATGGAAATGGCCTGCCAAGCTTCCAAAAAACTACGAGTTGCCTGAAATCTCAGCACACACTTTTTCACTCAATCTTCATGAAACTTTCAGGTAATGATCAGTACACCAATCCCACTTGGCTCGCCAAATTTCGTTCTTCTAGGTGAAACCGTTCGTTGGCAGTAACCGGTTTCATTTTGAGGTTTCACTCTGTTTTCTCCTATTGGGATACATGTATTTGGAACTCTAAATCAAACACGGTTTGTGCTAGCTCTTTGAAACTTGACACCATAAAGCAGTTTCAAGTTCTATCTCTATGGTTTCTTTGCTGTTGATGTAGCCCTAAGCAGAGACTGGCGAGAATCACTTTCATGGAAAGGGCCTGCCAAGCTTCCAAAAAACTACGAGTTGCCTGAAATCTCAGCACACACTTTTTCACCCAATCTTGATAAAACTTTCAGGTAATAATCAGTACACCAATCCCACTTGGCTCGCCAAATTTCGTTCTTCTAGGTGAAACCGTTCGTTGGCAGTAACCGGTTTCATTTTGAGGTTTCACTCTGTTTTCTCCTATAGGGATACATGTATTTGGAACTCTAAATCAAACACGGTTTGTGCTAGCTCTTTGAAACTTGACACCATAAAGCAGTTTCAAGTTCTATCTCTATGGTTTGTTTGCTGTTGATGTAGCCCTAAGCAGAGACTGGCGAAAATCACTTTCATGGAAAGGGCCTGCCAAGCTTCCAAAAAACTACGAGTTGCCTGAAATCTCAGCACACACTTTTTCACCCAATCTTGATGAAACTTTCAGGTAATGATCAGTACACCAATCCCACTTGGCTCGCCAAATTTCGTTCTTCTAGGTGAAACCGTTCGTTGGCAATAACCGGTTTCATTTTGAGGTTTCACTCTGTTTTCTCCTATAGGGATACATGTATTTGGAACTCTAAATCAAACACGGTTTGTGCTAGCTCTTTGAAACGTGACACCATAAAGCAGTTTCAAGTTCTATCTCTATGGTTTGTTTGCTGTTGATGTAGCCCTAAGCAGAGACTGGCGAGAATCACTTTAATGGAAAGGGCCTGCCAAGCTTCCAAAAAACTACGAGTTTCCTGAAATCTCAGCACACACTTTTTCACCCAATCTTGATGAAACCTTCAGGTAATGATCAGTACACCAATACCACTTGGCTCGCCAAATTTCGTTCTTCTAGGTGAAACCGTTCGTTGGCAGTAACCGGTTTCATTTTGAGGTTTCACTCTGTTTTCTCCTATAGGGATACATGTATTTGGAACTCTAAATCAAACACGGTTTGTGCTAGCTCTTTGAAACTTGACACAATAAAGCAGTTTCAAGTTCTGTCTCTATGGTTTGTTTGCTGTTGATGTAGCCCTAAGCAGAGACTGGCGAGAATCACTTTCATGGAAAGGGCCTGCCAAGCTTCCAAAAAACTACGAGTTGCCTGAAATCTCAGCACACACTTTTTCACCCAATCTTGATGAAACTTTCAGGTAATGATCAGTACACCAATCCCACTTGGCTCGCCAAATTTCGTTCTTCTAGGTGAAACCGTTCGTTGGCAGTAACCGGTTTCATTTTGAGGTTTCACTCTGTTTTCTCTTATAGGGATACATGTATTTTGAACTCTAAATCAAACACGGTTTGTGCTATCTCTTTGAAACTTGACACCATAAAGCAGTTTCCAGTTCTATCTCTATGGTTTGTTTGCTGTTGATGTAGCCCTAAGCAGAGACTGGCGAGAATCACTTTAATGGAAAGGGCCAGCCAAGCTTCCAAAAAACTACGAGTTGCCTGAAATCTCAGCACACACTTTTTCACCCAATCTTGATGAAACCTTCAGGTAATGATCAGTACACCAATCCCACTTGGCTCGCCAAATTTCGTTCTTCTAGGTGAAACCGTTCATTGGCAGTAACCGGTTTCATTTTGAGGTTTCACTCTGTTTTCTCCTATAGGCATACATGTATTTGGAACTCTATATCAAACACGGTTTGTGCTAGCTCTTTGAAACTTGACACCATAAAGCAGTTTCAAGTTCTATCTCTATGGTTTGTTTGCTGTTGATGTAGCCCTAAGAAGAGACTGGCGAGAATCACTTTCATGGAAAGGGCCTGCCAAGCTTCCAAAAAACTACGAGTTGCCTGAAATCTCAGCACACACTTTTACACCCAATCTTCATGAAACTTTCAGGTAATGATCAGTACACCAATCACACTTCGCTCGCCAAATTTCATTCTTCTAGGTGAAACCGTTCGTTGGCAGTAACCGGTTTTATTTTGAGGTTTCACTCTGTTTTCTCCTACTGGGATACATGTATTTGGAACTCTAAATCAAACAATGTTTGTGCTAGCTCTTTGAAACTTGACACCATAAAGGAGTTTCAAGTTCTATCTCTATGGTTTGTTTGCTGTTGATGTAGCCCTAAGCAGAGACTGGCGAGAATCACTTTCATGGAAAGGGCCTGCCAAGCTTCCAAAAAACTACGAGTTGCCTGAAATCTCAGCACACACTTTTTCACCCAATCTTGATAAAACTTTCAGGTAATAATCAGTACACCAATCCCACTTGGCTCGCCAAATTTCGTTCTTCTAGGTGAAACCGTTCGTTGGCAGTAACCGGTTTCATTTTGAGGTTTCACTCTGTTTTCTCCTATAGGGATACATGTATTTGGAACTCTAAATCAAACACGGTTTGTGCTAGCTCTTTGAAACTTGACACCATAAAGCAGTTTCAAGTTCTATCTCTATGGTTTGTTTGCTGTTGATGTAGCCCTAAGCAGAGACTGGCGAAAATCACTTTCATGGAAAGGGCCTGCCAAGCTTCCAAAAAACTACGAGTTGCCTGAAATCTCAGCACACACTTTTTCACCCAATCTTGATGAAACTTTCAGGTAATGATCAGTACACCAATCCCACTTGGCTCGCCAAATTTCGTTCTTCTAGGTGAAACCGTTCGTTGGCAGTAACCGGTTTCATTTGGAGGTTTCACTCTGTTTTCTCCTATAGGGATACATGTATTTGGAACTCTAAATCAAACACGGTTTGTGCTAGCTCTTTGAAACTTGACACCATAAAGCAGTTTCAAGTTCTATCTCTATGGTTTGTTTGCTGTTGATGTAGCCCTAAGCAGAGACTGGCAAGAATCACTTTCATGGAAAGGGCCTGCCAAGCTTCCAAAAAACTACGAGTTGCCTGAAATCTCAGCACACACTTTTTCACCCAATCTTGATGAAACCTTCAGGTAATGATCAGTACACCAATCCCACTTGGCTCGCCAAATTTCGTTCTTCTAGGTGAAACCGTTCGTTGGCAGTAACCGGTTTCATTTTGAGGTTTCACTCTGTTTTCTCCTATAGGGATACATGTATTTGGAACTCTAAATCAAACACGGTTTGTGCTAGCTCTTTGAAACGTGACACAATAAAGCAGTTTCAAGTTCTATCTCTATGGTTTGTTTGCTGTTGATGTAGCCCTAAGCAGAGACTGGCGAGAATCACTTTCATGGAAAGGGCCTGCCAAGCTTCCAAAAAACTACGAGTTGCCTGAAATCTCAGCACACACTTTTTCACCCAATCTTGATGAAACTTTCAGGTAATGATCAGTACACCAATCCCACTTGGCTCGCCAAATTTCGTTCTTCTAGGTGAAACCGTTTGTTGGCAGTAACCGGTTTCATTTTGAGGTTTCACTCTGTTTTCTCCTATAGGGATACATGTATTTGGAACTCTAAATCAAACACGGTTTGTGCTAGCTCTTTGAAACTTGACACCATAAAGCAGTTTCAAGTTCTATCTCTATGGTTTGTTTGCTGTTGATGTAGCCCTAAGCAGAGACTGGCGAGAATCACTTTCATGGAAAGGTCCTGCCAAGCTTCCAAAAAACTACGAGTTGCCTGAAATCTCAGCACACACTTTTTCACCCAATCTTGATGAAACTTTCAGGTAATGATCAGTATACCAATCCCACTTGGCTCGCCAAATTTCGTTCTTCTAGGTGAAACCGTTCGTTGGCAGTAACCGGTTTCATTTTGAGGTTTCACTCTGTTTTCTCTTATAGGGATACATGTATTTTGAACTCTAAATCAAACACGGTTTGTGCTAGCTCTTTGAAACTTGACACCATAAAGCAGTTTCAAGTTCTATCTCTATGGTTTGTTTGCTGTTGATGTAGCCCTAAGCAGAGACTGGCGAAAATCACTTTCATGGAAACTACCTGCCAAGCTTCCAAAAACTACGAGTTGCCTGAAATTTCAGCACACACTTTTTCACCCAATCTTGATGAAACCTTCAGGTAATGATCAGTACACCAATCCCACTTGGCTCGCCAAATTTCGTTCTTCTAGGTGAAACCGCTCATTGGCAGTAACCGGTTTCATTTTGAGGTTTCACTCTGTTTTCTCCTATAGGCATACATGTATTTGGAACTCTAAATCAAACACGGTTTGTGCTAGCTCTTTGAAACTTGACACCATAAAGCAGTTTCAAGTTCTATCTCTATGGTTTGTTTGCTGTTGATGTAGCCCTAAGCAGAGACTGGCGAAAATCACTTTCATGGAAAGGGCCTGCCAAGCTTCCAAAAAACTACGAGTTGCCTGAAATCTCAGCACACACTTTTTCACCCAATCTTGATGAAACTTTCAGGTAATGATCAGTACACCAATCCCACTTGGCTCGCCAAATTTCGTTCTTCTAGGTGAAACCGTTCATTGGCAGTAACCGGTTTCATTTTGAGGTTTCACTCTGTTTTCTCCTATAGGGATACATGTATTTGGAACTCTAAATCAAACACGGTTTGTGCTAGCTCTTTGAAACTTGACACCATAAAGCAGTTTCAAGTTCTATCTCTATGGTTTGTTTGCTGTTGATGTAGCCCTAAGAAGAGACTGGCGAGAATCACTTTCATGGAAAGGGCCTGCCAAGCTTCCAAAAAACTACGAGTTGCCGGAAATCTCAGCACACACTTTTTCACCCAATCTTGATGAAACTTTCAGGTAATGATCAGTACACCAATCCCACTTGGCTCGCCAAATTTCGTTCTTCTAGGTGAAACCGTTCGTTGGCAGTAACCGGTTTCATTTTGAGGTTTCACTCTGTTTTCTCCTATAGGGATACATGTATTTGGAACTCTAAATCAAACACGGTTTGTGCTAGCTCTTTGAAACTTGACACCATAAAGCAGTTTCAAGTTCTATCTCTATGGTTTGATTGCTGTTGATGTAGCCCTAAGCAGAGACTGGCGAGAATCACTTTCATGGAAAGGGCCTGCCAAGCTTCCAAAAAACTACGAGTTGCCTGAAATCTCAGCACACACTTTTTCACCCAATCTTGATGAAACCTTCAGGTAATGATCAGTACACCAATCCCACTTGGCTCGCCAAATTTCGTTCTT